>NW_006957029.1:0-3263 GCF_000164805.1 Carlito syrichta
CGTTCCAATTAGCCGCAATTACAGGCATGTACTACCACGCCCAGCTGATTTTTTGATCTATTGTAGAGATGAGGTCTCGCTCTCCAGGCCGCTCTCGAACACGCGGGCTAAGGCAATCCACTCCCCTCAGGATCCCAAAGGTGAGGGATTACAGACTGAGCCACCGAACAGGGCGTGATTAATTTTTTAAAAATTGTATAATACTCCAATGAAAACTCCTTTTCCGTTTTATACGTTGGAATACATAGTATAATTTTGCCTTCAATATTGACAACTACAGTGTTTCCCACATAATTCTGAATGTTCTAATCTGCCTGAATTGAAATTTGTTGAGGTTCCAGATCCATATCATTCTTAGAAAACTGAACCTTGAGTTTCAGTCTACCGAAGTGCTATTCACAAGGCAGAATGCATAATAAATCTTAAAAATTTTAGAAAATAAAACAGTATTGTAATTTAATACAACTTTCTCCATTCTTTAAATTTATTTACATTTTCTAGGTGTACTCTGTATTTTCTGCTTGTTGATTTTGATTAGACATTACAGATGTGCAGTCCTTCGAGAAAAACTTCCCTAAAATATTTGAAGGAAATATAAAATCACATTCCCTTATATTTTAACCCAATTTATATTTTTAAAATATTATTTCCATTGAATCATTTAATATTTTCTCTGCCTAAGACATAATGCTGTACTCTGCAACAAAGTATCTGATTAATCTGAAACTTTTAATCACCAAGCATTTAAAATGAGGCACACAGAAAAAAGAGAATTTGAGGCCCAATATATATAAACCAAAATAACATGGAGATTTAAAAAGTAGTAAGTATTTGGGCTATACATTTGTATAAAAACTTAGAAAATTGAAAATTCTGGAAAACTGATTATGATCTTAGCAAATGGAGAACTGATTATGATCTTAGCAAATGGAATGTCCAAATCCTGTAGGAAAAACTGCTCAAAGGCTGTTACACAATACAAAAAACATCCAAAAGTTTCTAAACTAAATAAAGTGCTAAAATATTATCTGGTTGTGCTATAACCAAGCTCCAACAGGAGTCCGTGACCATAACAATAAAAGACTACCTCGTGGGCAATCCCCTCAAGTCCACTCCAATTTTGAGTGTTTCTCGGTCCTCTCAATTTAGACTGCTTAAAAAAAAAAAGACTACCACGTTTAGAGCATTCTTGAATAGTCACTTCTCCCTGGAGAAATTTTTGGATAGGTGTGAACACATGCTTATTTTCACTTCTTGGGAATGAAATCCATCATGTCTGCCACATTTGGCCAAGTACTGTACACAAGTGCTTGAAACTTAAGGACTGTTCAGTAGTCAAGGTCCCACCCACAATGATATCAAACTTCTGAGGCGGTTGTCAAAAATGACTATTTGACATACTTCTTGCCCTGACTTTACTTATCTATTTTAATGTAAAAATAGGCCTTTTAGTCAATTTACAGTTGAATGAAATAAACATTAAGTTAAGATGACGTGGAAATTACAATAAAGCATTCATATGAAACCAGAAACAATCATGAATAGCCAAATGTATCTTATCAAATGAAGCAAACAGGAGCTATCGCCGTTCCAGACATCAAACTTTACTATAGTTTACTATACTTGTTTACAGAAATTAAAACAGCCTGGCATTGGTATAACAATAGGTCCATAGGCCAATGGATCAGGACAGGGAATGAAATCCTGAAATTCTCAACCAACTCATCTTTAAAAAAACGTTCAAGACCCACTGGGTACTGGAGAACATATTCAGTAAATGGTGGTGGGAAAAGGCTGACAACATACAAAAGATTGAAAGAGAACCCCTATATATCATCATACACATTAACTATAAATGGATCAAAGACTCAACGTAAAACACCAAATTATAATAATCTTAGAAAACGCAGAAGACACCACTGGGGAAACTGGAACAGGAAACTAATTCCTATTCAGAGCTCGAAATACCTACGTCTTCAGAAGTACATAAGACAAGTGGGATCTCATCAGATTAATATAATTCTGTAAAACAAAAGAAACCATCAGAAGAGCAGGAATACAGGCAACAGAATGGGAAAATCTGTTCTCCACCTATATATATGTAAAAGGCATAACATCGAGGATCTAAAAGAAATCCAAACACTCAGAAAAGTCAGACAAACATTCACTTTGAAAAGTGTGCAAAATACATGATTGAACACTTTTCATAAGAAGTGATACGGGCAGCCAGCAAACACATGAAACTTCATCAGCTTCACTCATCATCAAAAAAATGCAAGTGAAACCACTCTCAAATAAAACATAACCCCTGAAAGACTGGCCATCATTAATAAAACAAACAATAACAGATGCAGGTCAGGATTTGGGAAGAAATAAATGCTTCTACACTACAGGGGAATGAAAAGTAGAGCAACATCTTTGGAAAACAGTGTAGTGTTTCCTAAAGGGACAAGATACTGACCTACCATGTGACTCAGTAATTCCCCTGTGGAGAATACACCTGGAGGAACTCAGATTATTTTACCAAAAGATACCTGCACCAGAATGTTTTTTGCAGCTCTAATCACAACTGCAAAGAAACATGGTACCCACCATGTTGCCCATAAAAACTGGAATATATAAAATGTGGTATATACACAGTGGAGTAATATGCAGCCATAAAAAAGGACAGATGTAAGGAGTTTGCAGAACGTTTGATGGACATGAGGTAGGTCATTTTCACTGATTTATCACAGAAACAAAGAACATATTTACACATGTTCTCACTCATGAGCTGAACTTCATCACTTATAGTGCTGTAAGAAAGTGATTGGCAGTAGGTGAAAACTCTTTAGGGAAAGGAATGGGATTTGCAGTGGAGCGATACTGCTAAGTAATGGAGGGATATACCTCATCAACCATGGACTCTGCAAAATCAATGTTTGTACATCTAACTCTGAATTATACCCCACATTTAAACAAAAATAAAATAAATAATTAAATGAATAACCTAGGAAAGCTGTAAAACATGCAAACTGACTTTATATGTTTATTATATTTCTTATTTTTATTTTTTACTTTAGATATGGGTACAATTCAGGGTTAGGACTAGAAATGTTCGTTATGCAGGGATTGAATTTTTAAAAATTGTATAATACTCCAATGAAAACTCCTTTTCCATTTAATATGTTAGAATACATGACATAATTCTGCCTTCAAAATTGACAACTACAGTGTTTCTCACATAAATTCTGAATGTTGTATTCTGCCCAAATTGAAACTTG
>NW_006957030.1:0-461 GCF_000164805.1 Carlito syrichta
CGGTGGCCAGGAGCGGCCACTGCACTCCAGTCTGGGTGACAGGTGAGACTCCAACTCAAAAAAAAGAAAATGGGTTTTCCCACAGCACAGAGGCTCATTGCCTTGGTGAAACCCCTCCCAGGCATGCCCCTACTTGCCCTCCTTTTCCCTGACGTTCAAAGGATCCAGCTTTTGACTGTGAACTCTTTCCTTCCTGTACCTGCTGTGACAGGGCCAGAGCTTCTCCATTTAAATATCTGGAGTCAACCAGGCTGCTGGTACACTGTCATTCTGGGAATATTCCCAAGAGTCCACAGTCTGAAGTAACCTCCATGTCGCTGTGTCTTTCCATCTAGTCATTTTTCCTCTTGCATATTTGTATATTTCCAACATCGAGATCACACTCCATATGTCTTATATTCTATCCTTTTTGCATCACACTATGTCATATAATTGGAAGTTTTTCAAAGTCTTGATTTTTA
>NW_006957031.1:0-752 GCF_000164805.1 Carlito syrichta
ACAGTCACTGAGACACAGAATAATAGAAGGTTATTGGGGCATTCATTATGAAAAAGAGTTAGTCAGAGGGGCACCCATCACAGAGGTGGACCCATCATTGTGTCACCAATCATAAAGGAGGGACAGTCATTAGGCATCCAACACAAAAATGGGTCATGCCCTGAAACATGCATCACACAAAAGAGTCAGTTAATGGGGTACCCATGATAGAAGAGGGTTAGTCACTAGTGCACTCGTTTTGGAGAAAGACTAGTCATTGGGTCACCTATTACAAAAGAGGGAAAGTGACCTGGGCACCAAACACAAAGGATGTTTAGTCACCGGGGCACTCATCAAAGAGGAGTTAAAAATCATGTGATTATCACTGTAGGGACGGGCAAGACACCAGGGCATACATCACAGAAAAAGACTACCTACTGAGGAACCCATCGCAGAGGAAAGTCAGTCACTGGGACAAACATCACAGAGGACAGCCAGTCAATGAGGTACCAATCCCAGAGGATAAATATTCACTGAGGCACCATTATAAAGGAAAGCCAGTCACTGAGGCATCCATCAAAAGGGATGGCCATTCACTGAGGAATCCATTCAATACTAGAGTTATTCACTGGTCATCCATCTGGAGGAGTGCCAGTCACTGGGGGCACAAATCACAGAAAGGGGCCTCTTACTCATGCCAGAGGAGAGTCAGTCACTGAGACTATCATCCCAGAGAAGTGCTAGATACTGGGGCACCCATTATGAGGAGGATA
>NW_006957032.1:0-570 GCF_000164805.1 Carlito syrichta
AGAGACAGGTTTCGTCATGTTGCCCTGACTGGTCTCAAGCTTTTGGGCTCAGGCAATTGATGCCTTGGCCTCCCAAAGTACTGGAGTACTGGGATTACAGGTGTGAGCCACCATTCCCAGCTTATTTTACCAATAATTTTAAACTGAATTAATATACCTGAGTTAGTTTCTATTTTTCTGATAACACATTTGATTTAAGCACTTAATTTTTTTCTTTAAGCCAAATAATTAGAGTTCTTCCATATATTTTACATACATATGACAGACATATAGTCAGATCTAAGTAGACCCTATAATTTATAAGATTCTCCTTTCTCTTGCCAGGTGTGGTGTCTCACACCTGTAATCCCTGCACTTTGGAAGGCAGAGATGAGAGGATTGCCTGAGTTCAGGGGTTCGAGACCAGCCTGAGTGACCTGGTGAGACTTCATCTCTACAAGAAATAAAAAAATTAGCTGGGGTGTGGTGAGGCATGCTTGTAGTTCCAGCTACTTGGAAGGCTGAGGCAAAAAGGATCTCCTGGGCCCGGCAGGTCTAGGCTGCGGTGGCCATGAGCATGTCTCTGCACTT
>NW_006957033.1:0-700 GCF_000164805.1 Carlito syrichta
AATCCTAATACCTTTCTGTTCTGTGCTAATTTTACCTGTACTATAAAAAAATCTTAATTATAGCTCAAACCAGTTCCTAAAGAATGTGGCCCAGTTCAAAGATCACTCTGGGTCATTTCCAGGAACAACTGATTATAATCTTTTAACAAAATGGCTATTCTAAAATCCCTTCTTTTTTCCTCTTTTCCTTTTTTTCTATTAGTCGGAGTCTCACTCCATCACTCAGGCTGGAGAGTGCTGGCTAACCCCCACCCAATGCGGCCTTGACCTGCTGGGCTCTGGCGAGACTTTCCCCAGCCTTCCCAGGAGCTGAAATGACATGCATGTGCCACCACATCTGGGTCATTTGGGATGGAGGGTAGAGATGAGAACTCGCCCAGGTGCCCAAGTTGGTCTCCATTTGTGGGCTCGGGCCGGCCACTGGCCTCCACCTAGCAGACTGATGGGATGATGAGGCTGAGCTCTCGAGTCCAGCTTCAGTGCTTCTTCAAAAAACAACCAGAATTCCTGGCGTGGTGGCTCACACCTGGAATCCCAGCACTCTGTGAGCCCGAGGCAGGAGGATGGCTGGATCCCAGGAGCACAAGGCCTGCCCGGACCATGTAAAGAGACCCCAACTCTGCACCCATCCAAACAGGGTGTCTGGGGTCGATGGACACATCGTCCTGTTCACTCCAGAGACTGAGACGGGAGGATCGTC
>NW_006957034.1:0-693 GCF_000164805.1 Carlito syrichta
GAGTCACCATTACTGGGGTACCAATAATGGAGGAGCACTGGACACTGAGACAACCATTATTCATCAGACACTGACTGAGGCCCAAATCACTGACAGTGCACACACCGCGGCAACCATCAAGAAGGATCAGTCACTGGGGTATATTCAAAGAGGAGAATCAGTCACTTGGACATATATAACAAAGGATTGGCCATTCAGTGGAGTGTCCATTATTGAAGAGACCCTGTCTCTAGGACATCTATCCAGATAACAGTCAGTAACTGGAACACGCATCAGAGAGGAAAGCAAGTCACCAGGGCACCCATTATGGTGGAGACCCAGAAAGTTTGGAACACATCTGAGAGGAGAGCTATTCACTGGTCCAGTCATTTGAGCAGAGGCCCTGTTACAATGAAACATATCATAGAAGAGGGTGAAACACTGCAGCACCCATCACAATGAATTAGCAGTCATTGCAGCACCAACCAGAGAGAAGGCTGATAACTTGGGCACCCATCACAGAGTAAGGTGTCACTGGGGCACCCGTATAAGAGGTGGGTCAGTCACTAGTCACCCACTAAATAGGTGGGCTAATAACTGAGGCACCAAACTTTAGTATGATTAGTCACTGAGACAACCATCACAGATGTGGGGCAGTCACTGGGACACTCATCAAACTGAGGGCCAATCCCTTCACAGAGGATTGGAAATCTC
>NW_006957035.1:0-583 GCF_000164805.1 Carlito syrichta
CTCAGCTTTTACCCTGACCCTAAAATGAGCACTGGTCTGCACATCATATTGACAGTAAAGAAAGGTGTAGCCGCCTGCTACAATGTTTTCTTGTTGCCATTCACAGATGTGTCCACTTACGTTGATTTGTGGGGAGTGGATGAGCATTGTCCGGACAGGAGGCCTCGAGTAAAGGCAAGGCCCCAAGTGAAGGCAAGGTCCTGCTTGGTTGCTCCACACCTAGCCAAAGAGCAAGGGATGCAGCCTGCTACATGGAACAATGTCTCAGAGCCCACACATCTGGGTGAAAATAGTACAAATACAACCTTAGCAACAAGATAACTGTGGAACACTTGCCATTTAGGTAGCAACAAAATTCCATCATAGCTCCCTCATAGACCTTGGATCCCTCTCACCTTCTTTTGTGCTTGATTATAAAATAAACATGCTGAGCTAGTTCGGGATCACTTGTCCATCAGAGGAAAATGTCCCACCTGGCCTTAGCTTTTCTTTATGTCTTTGTGTCTGTGTTTTTCTTAATCTCTAGCTGCTCTCTCTTGGGACGATCAAGGCAGCCGCACAGGCCTCAGCTTTGACTTACGTT
>NW_006957036.1:0-689 GCF_000164805.1 Carlito syrichta
CTGCCATGGTCGGGAGCACCCACTGCACTCCCGTCTGGGCAACAGAGTGAGACTCTGACTCAGAAAAAAAAAAAGAATTCATATGAGCTGGGTTCGGTGGATCAGCCAGTAATCCTACGACTTTCGGAAACTGAGGTGAATGGATTGCCTGAGCCCACAGGTTAGAGACTGGCCTGGGCAATGAGAACTCATCTCTAGAATAAATCCAAAAATCAACAGGGCAATGTAGCACATGCTTGTCATTCAGGCTACTTGGAAGGCTGAGGTGGAAGGATTGCCGTAGCCCAGCAAGTCAAGACTGCAGTGGCCGGGAGCAACCACTGCACATCATTCTGGGTGACAGGGTGGGACTCCAACAAAAATAATCAAAAATAGCCAAAAGAATCATATCAAAAGAAACAAAGCAGGAGGTATCACTGTTCCAGACTTCAAACTTTTATATATGTTTGCCGAAATCAACACAGTCTGGTATTGGTACAAGAACCTATCCCTAGGCTAATGGATCAGGACATAGAATGAAATCCTCAAATTCTCAACCAACTCTTCTTTGGAAAAACCTTATAGATCCAATGGGAATTGCAGAGCATATTCATTAATGGTACTTGGACAAGATTGACCACATGCAAAAGGTTGAAACAGACCAGTAACTATCACCATACAAATTAACTCTAATGGATGAAAGACCTAAA
>NW_006957037.1:0-2618 GCF_000164805.1 Carlito syrichta
CTACCTTACCTCGACCTGCTGGGCTGAGGTGATCCTTCCGCCTCAGCCTTCCAAGCAGCTGGAACTACAGGCATGCACCACCATGCCCCGCTAATTTTTTGATTTATTGTAGAGACGAGGTCTTGCCATGTTGCTAAGGCTGTTTGAACTCCTGGGATCAGACAGTCCTCTCGCCTCTGCCTCCTAAAGTCCTGAGATTACAGTCGTGAGCCACATGTACAGCCAATAAAGTATTTTTCTAATGATAAAAATATTTATGATAGTTACATATCACTGTGGTTAAGCCAGGAAATACTGATAGGAAATGTGTAAGCCTGTTCAATATAGTTCAGTTACCACAGTTAATGAGAGACAATATTTTCATTTTTCTGTTTATTTCTCAGATTTCTGTGTACTTTTTATAACTTTTGGATCCTGCTTTAAGTTTATCAGTATCAGTGATGAATTTCTGTCTGGATCACTTTATGATTAATAGGTCATATGTGGTTATGGACTCTAGTTAAATTTGGGAGAGGACTTTAAAGACAAATAAGATGTGAACCAGCCTTTAATTTTTTTTTTTGTTTTTTGAGTCACCCATTCTGGAGAGCAGTGGCACGATCCTGGCTCACTGCAGCCTGTATCGTCTGTGTTTAGTTGATCCTTCCACCTCAGCTTCCTGAGCAGCTGAGACTACAGGCGCAAGTCACCACGCCATGCTAATTTTTCAGTTTTTGCAGAGATGAGGTCCTACTATGTTGCCTAGTTTGGCCTTGAACTCTTAGATTCAAGCAATCCTCTTGCCTAGGCCTCCCAAAGTGGTAGGATTACAGGCGTGAGCCACTGCACCCAGCCCTCTGCCTTTAAGTTGTTTAAAGGGTATAATTCCTAAGTGACTGACTAATTTAGGAATTGCATCCTTGGCTTTTTTTAGCATGGTGCTCTAAATTTGGAGGGGTGACATACATAACCTCATAGGGTAGTGTTGGTGAAGTCAGTTTCTTAGCCCTATTGCATGATATTCTAAAACTTTTTTTGGAGATGAGGTCTTTCCAAGTCTCCCATACTGTTCTCATGCCCATGGGCTCAGGCAATCCTTTCACTCAGCCTCAAAGCATTTTTTTTTAAATGCTGCCTTTTCAAGACTATAAAACTAATGCATATTCATTTTAGAAAACTGAGAAAATAAAGAAAAGTATAAAGAAGAAAGAACTTTCATCCATAATTATGCCACTCAGGATCCTTAATAGTATTTTATTGTACTTTTCTTCTTGTCTTTTTTTTCTATACATATATAGATACATTATATAACTTTTGAATCTCAAAGTCTCCATTTGTAAATAATATTCTACTTCATACTATTTCTTAGTCACATGAATTGTTTAAATCACTATTTGTTTTAGTTGGAGGCTCTCTCTGTTGTGTAGACTGGAGTGCAGTGGCACACTCACAGCTCTCTGCAGCCTGGAACTCCTGGGCTCAGGTGATCCTTCTGCCTCAGCCTCCTGAGTAGCTGGAGTTTCAGGTGTGCACTACCAATAGCTGGCTAATTTTTTGTAGAGACAATGTCTTGCTATGTTTCCCAGACTTAAGTCACTTATATACATGAACAAATTCACAAATAAGGTGAATGTTTTTTGTTCAGAATAAATTTTTGTATCAGTTTTACAAAGAAAGTGATGGCTTATGAGTGATATATATGCTTATAGAATTTATAGTTACTTAAAGAAAATTTCACTGCAGTTTAACAGATTCTTAACTTTATTGCTTTGCAGTTCTGAAGTTTATAGGTTAAACTTAGAACAAGGACGGTACCTGAATCCTCTACAAACTGATGCTGCGTGAGTATGGTTTTAGTGATACTGCTGTATTTATTTTGACCGGGAGATGGAGCCATATGCTCAATTTGTTATTGAATACCTTATCGTATTACATTTAAGCAGAATTCTGGACAACCAAATTAAAAAGAGTAGTGTTAAACTATTTCTTTTCTTTGTTTTCTTTTCTTTTTAGAGACAGGGTCCTGCTCTGTTGCCCAAGCTGGAGTTAGTGGCATGATCATAACTCACTGCAATCTCCTCCTGGGTTCAAGTGATCCTCCTACCTCAGCCTTCCAAGTAGCCGGGACTACAGGTGTGCACCCCAGTGCCCAGCTAGTTCTTGTTTTTGTTTTAATTTTTTGTAGAAACAGAGTCTTGTATGTTGTCCTGGCTGATCTTGAACTCCTGGCTCAAGCAATCCTCCTGCATCAGCCTCCCAAAGTGCTGGGATTATAGGTGTGAGCCACCATGCTTGGCCAAATTTTTTCTTAAATAGAAAATTCCCTAAAAGATCTGGTGATTACTTTTTTTTGAGACAGGATCTTACTCTGTCACCCAGGTTGGAGTGCAGTGACACAATCAAGGCTCACTGCAGCCTGGACCTCTTGGATTCAGGTGATCCTTCCACCTCAGCCTCCTGTGTAGCTGGGAGTACAGGCAGGTACCACCATACCTGTGTAGCTGGGAGTACAGGCAGGTAATTTTTTAATTTTTTTGTAGAGACAAGGTCTTGCTGTGTTTCCCAGGCTGGTCTTGAGCTCCTGGGCTTAAGCAATCCTCCTGCTTTAGCCTCCCAAAGTCCTGGGATGACCTGTGTGA
>NW_006957038.1:0-720 GCF_000164805.1 Carlito syrichta
GAGCCCATATCTTCTGACATTTGAAAGCCAGATTGAATTAGTTGGTTTTAATATAGATTGTTTTCAATAATCTCTCTCAACAAAGAGTTAATCTTCTCAATAACACTAAATGCTTTGAATCTTTGCTTTTTTAACATGTATAATTATTAGAATTAAATTTGATAAAAGAACTTAAATTGTATTGAATTCTTGTTCTGAAGACTATTTTTTTTTGAGTTGGAGTCTCACTATGTCGCCCAGACTGGAATGGCACACTCATGGCCACCACAGCCTCAACTTGTTGGGCTCAGATGATCCTTCTACCTCAGCCTCCCAAGTAGGTGGAACTACAAGTGTATGCCACCATATCCAACTTTTTTTTATTGTATAGATGAGGCCTCACCAAGTTACTCAGGCTGGTTTTGAACTCCTGGACTCAGGTAATCCTCTCTTGTCTCCGCCTCCCAAAGTGCTGGGATTATAGGCATGAGCCAACATGCCCAGCCCTTGATAACTATTCTTAATCTGTTTCATCACATCTTATGTGGCAATATTCATGGATGCTTATACTGAGATCAGGTGGACTTGGAGCTTTGTGAAGAAATATCCTATATCAGAACCTGAGGAGATATTAAAACCAAGTCTGTAACTTAACAGGGTATAGGAAGTTTATGCCTTCAATGCTTATGCCTTGCATTTTTATCATTTTATGGATGTAATGGGCCACATCTGTGTGACTGG
>NW_006957039.1:0-5219 GCF_000164805.1 Carlito syrichta
TTTTTTTTTTTTGCTTTTAGAACATGAGTTCCTTGCAGATCCTAGTTATAGGCCTTTGTCAGATAGAAAGTTGGAGAATAGTTTTTTCCAATCTGTGGACTGTCTCCCTGCTCTTTTGATGGTTACTTTTGCTTTGCAGCAGCTCAGTAGTTTGAGGAGATTCTACTTTTCTATCTTATTTCTTAGGATATGGGTATTTATGGTTATGAATAGGAATTGGTTGCAGTTCCAATTACCATAAGGATATCTCGTGTTTTCCAAGATTCTTATAGTTTGAGGTTTTATGTTTAGGTCTTTGATCAATTTAGAATTAATTTTTATGTATGGTGATAGGTAGGGGTCCTGTTTCAATCTGCATGTAATCAGCCAGTTTTCCCAGCACCATTTACTGAGTAGGTTTTCCACTTCCCAGCGATTGTTGTTGGAGTTTTGTCAAAGATGAGTTGGTTGAGAAACTGAGATTTTGATTCCGGAATCTGTATCCTGTTCCATTGGTCTATATGTCTGTTTTTGTACCAATAACAGGCTGTTTTGATTACTGTAGCTTTATACTAAAGTTTGAAGTCCGAAAGTGTGATGTCTCCTGGTTTGTTACTTTTGCTAAGAATTTTTTGGCTATTCGTGATTGTTTTTGTTTTTATATGAATTCTATATTGTCATTTCCAGGTCTGAGAAGAATGATGTAACTTAATGGGTATTACATTGAATCTGTAGATTGCCTAAAAGGCTAATTTTTAAATTAAAAGATTAAAGCAAAGTCAGGAAAGCAAGAATGTCAGTTTGTCAATTATAACATGAGCCTTAGGACTTTGATATCATAATGGGGAGGGACCTTGACTACTGAGCAAATCCTTAGGTTTCAAGGACTTCCCTACAGTGTTCTGCCAAATGCTGTAGACATAATGGATTTTCAGTCCCAAGAACTGAAGATTACAAAGTGTTCACACCAATCCAAAAACTTTCTCCAGGGCTAAGTGGTCATTCAAAAATCCAGTGAACAAGTTAGACTATTTTTTAAAAGCAGGATTTATTGAGAAGACAGAAAAGCTTGCATAGTGGGAGGGGATCTGAGGTGGTTGCTGACAAGGTAGTATTTTAATAGATAACTTTTAATCATCAAAGCAGACTGTTAGGAGGTGTTCTGGCATGTATACTCTAAACCATATGAAGTAATTCTTAAGGAGCACTGGTTTCCTGAAACACTACTCATGTTTGCAAGATTAAGTGCTGCTGAGATTGAGAAGACAGGCTTTGTATTTTCAGAGGACTCGATTTTTCAACTTCATGGGAGACAATTTCATGGGAGGTCTAAGAATATATCTGCCCTGTTATTGAAGTCATCTTTATGTTCTGTTCTATCTAGGTGATTTTGCTTACTATGGCCACAGAGTCCTGTTGGAGCTTGGTTAAAAAAAAAACAAATAATATTTTAGCACTTTCTTGTGTTTAGAAACTTTTGGATGTTTTTAGTATTATTTAACAGCCTTTGAGCAGTTTTTTTCTCAGGATTTGAACATTGTTTTAGCTAAGATCAAAGTCAATTTTCCAGGATTTTCAATTATCTAAATTTGTATGCAAATGAGAAGCCAAAATACTTACTTCTTTGTAAATCTCCATATATTTTGTTTTATAAAGACTGGGCCCCAAATTGCCTTTTTTTGTGTGCCAGATTTTAAATGCTTGGTGACTAAAAAGTATCAGATTAATCTGAGTCTTTCTTGCAGAGTACAGTATTATGTCTTAGGCAGAGAAAATACTAGGTGATTCAAAGGAAAAATAGAAAAATAGAAATTGGTTTGAAACATCAGGGGAATGTGATTTTATATTGCCTTCAAGAGTGTAGTGGAAACTTTTCTCTAAGGATCACATATCTGTAACATTTAATCAAAATTATGTAGCAGAAAATGCAGAAGGTAACAAAAAATGCACACAAATTTTAAGAAAATAAAAATTATTTTATTTAAATTGGAATACTTATTTTCTTCTAAAATTATTAAGATTCATTATGCACTTTGTCTTCTAAATAGCACTTAGGTACACAATTACTCAAGGTTTAGTTATCTAAGGATGATATACATCTGGAAGCTCAACAAGTTTCAAATTCTGCAGAATAAAACATTCACCATTTATGTGAGAAACATAATACTTGTCAAAGATGAAAGCAGAATTAGACCATGTATTCTAATGTATTAATGGGGAAAGAAGTTATCATTGAAATATTATACACTTTGTTTAAAATCATTCCCAGCATAATGAACATTTGTATACCCAACCCTGAATTGTACCCATCTTTAAAATAAAAAAATAAAAAATAAAATAAAACAAAAGTCAGTTGCACATGTTTTACAGTTTTCATTTATTTATTTATTTTAATTTTTAGTATATATATGTGGGGTACAATTCAGAATTAGATATACAAACATTGATCATGCAGGGACTCTGGTTGATGAGGTATGCCCCTCCCTCCCTTAGCAGTATCCTTCCACTCCCAATCTCAACCTACCCCTCCACAGTTTCCCACTATAGCCAATCACTTTCTTATAGCATTATAATTATTCAAGGTCAGCTTATGAATGAGAACATATGGAACTCTGTTCTTTGTTTCTGTGATAAATCATTGAGAATGACCGACCTCAAATCCATCCAAGGTGCTGCAAAATCCTTATATCTATCCTTTATGGCTGCATAATATTTCATTGTGTGTATGTACCACATGTTTTTTATCCAGTCCAGCTTCAATGGGAAACATGGTTAATTCCATGTTTTTTGCAGTTGTGATTAGAGCTGCATCAAACATATTTGTGCAGGTATCTTTTTTGTGAAATGATTTGAGTTCCTCCATATATATTGCCTAGAGGGGATTTACTGGGTGATATGGTAGGTCAATTTCTAGTCCTTTAGATACCACCACGACTGTCTTCCAAAGAGGTTGCAGAAGTGTGTTGTCCACCTGCAGTGTAGCAGCATATCTTTTTCCCCGCATCTTCACCAGCATTGTTGTTGTTTGTTTCATTAATAATGGTCTATCTTAAAGGGGCTAGGTGGTATCTCTATGTGGTTTTCATTTGCATTTCTCTGATGATGAGTGAGGCTGAGCACTTTTTCATGTGTCTGCTGGTTGTGCATATATCTTCTTTTCAGAAGTGTCTATTCATGTATTTGGCCCACTTTTCAATAGTTGTTTGTTTCCTTTTGGAGTGTTTGAGCACCTTGTGGATCCTAGATGTTAGGCCTTAGTCATATATATAGTTGGAGAATGTTTTTTGCCATTTTGTGGATTGTCTCCCTGCTCTTTTGATGGTTTCTTTTGTTTTGCAGAGGCTCGTTAACTTGATGAGGTCCCACTTGTCTATCTTATTTCTTAAGGTATGGACATTTAGGTTCTGATGAGTATTTGGTTCCCGGTTCCAATTCGATAAAGGTGTCTCTTGCTTTTTCTAAGATCATTATAATTTGAGGTTTTACGCTTAGGTCTTTGATCCATTTAGAGTAAATCTGTTTGATGATAGGTAGATCTTGTTTCAATCTTCTGCATGTGGTCAGTCATTTTCCAGCACCATTTACTATGTTCTCCTCTCCCCAGTGTTTATTGGAGATTTTGTGAAAGATGAGTTGACTGAGAAATTGAGGTTTGATTCTGGATCTCTATCCTGTTCCTTTGGTCTATGTGCCTGTTCTTGTACCAATACCAGGTTGTTTTGATTACTGTAGCCTTATAGTAAAGTTTGAAGTCTAGAAGTGTCATACCTCCTGGTTTGTTTCTTTTGCTATGGATTCTTTTGGCTATTCATTGTTTATGTTTTTATATGAATTCTTTGTCATTTCCAGGTCTGAGAAGAATGATGTTTGTAACTTAATGGGTATTGCATTGAATCTCTAGATTGCCTAAAAGGCTAATTTTTAAATTAAAAGATGAAAGCAAATTCAAGGAAATAATCATGTCAGTTTGCCTATTATGACATGAGCCTTAGGAATTTGACATCAAAATGGGTGGGATCTTGACTACTAAGCAATCTTTAGGTTTCAAGAAATTGCCTAGAGTGCTCTGCCAAATGCTTTAGACATGATGGATCTTCATTCCCAAGAACTGAAAAAAGCAAGGTGGTCACACCAATCCAAAAACTTCTCCAGGGCTAAGTGGCCATTCAAGAATCCACTGAAAAAGGTAGTCTTTTTTTAAAGCAGGATTTATTGAGAGGACAGAAAAGCTCCCACAGTGGCAGGGGAGCTGAGGGCATTGGAGACAATGAAGTATTTTAATAGACAACTTTGAATCATCAAAGCAGACTGTTAGTCAGGAGGTGTTCTGGCATCTTTACTCTAAACCACATGAACTAATTCTTAACTTTAGCACTGGTTTCCTAAAACACTACTCATGTTCACAAGATTAAGTACTGCTGAGCTTGAGAAGACAGGCTTTGTATTTTCAGAGGACTTGAGTTTTTAACTTCAAGGGAGACATTTCATGGGAGGTCAAAGAATGTATCTGCCCTATTATTGATGTGGTTTTTAGTTTCTGTTCTATCTAGGCAATTTTACTTATTATGACCACAGAGTCCTGTGGGAGCTAGGTTATAGCACAACCAAATATTATTTCAGCAATTTCCTTTTTTGATGTTTTAAATATTATTTTGCGGCATTTGAGCAGTTTTTTTCTCAAGGTTTTTATATTGCTGTAGCTAAGGCTGAAGTCAATTCTACAGAATTTTAAATTATATAAATTTTTATCGTAATGAGAAGCCAAAATAATTACTTCTTTATCTCCATATTATTTTGTTTTACACATGTTGTGCCCCAAGATATCTTTTATTGTGTGTGCCAGATTTTAAATGATTGGTGAATAAAAAATATCAGATTTATCTGAGTCTTTCTTGCAGAATACAGCATTATGGCTTAGGTAGAAAAAAATGCTAGGTGAGTCAATGGAAATACACTTTGAAATACATGAATTGGTTTGAAACAGCAGGTGAATGTGATTTTATTTTTTCTTCAAGGGTGTAGGGTTAAACTTTTCTAAAAGTAGGACATATCTGTAACAATTAATCAGAATTAACTAGCAGAACATACAGAGTGTACCAAGAAAATATACACAAATTTTAAGAAAGGAAAAAGCTATATTAAATTATGATACTGTTTTACTATCTAAGATTATTAAGATTTATTATCCATTCTGTCTTTGGAATAGCACTTAGGTACACTGATTTCAAGGTTTAGTTATC
>NW_006957040.1:0-603 GCF_000164805.1 Carlito syrichta
GAAGTGAACAGATAATTCTATTTTACATTATACCTACTACTTAGACAAATAATGCTTAAACTTCTAAACTTAGTTCAAACAAAGAAGAAAAACTAATGTAATAACAGATTTGCTTTTTAAAAATGTAATATTATGCTTTGTGCCCTGGTAAAATTGCTCAGTCCAGATTCCTGTAGGATTATGCTTGGAAACCTCCATAAACCAGGATATTACAATGCAAGAAACAGAAGACACATTTGTCCCTAGAGTTATTGGGACGTCTGAACCACATGCGAAGAACTCTACTACCCTCCTTAGAAAAGTGTCTGGATTTTCTCAAATTCCCCAAAGCAATGGAAGAGCAGTCAGATCATGCAGTCCATCTCAAGACATGAGGAGAACTTTGGCTCTCACTGTGCATGTGCTGGAAGTGCACTGAATAAGAAGAGAAGATTAAAGAGCATAGCCATCACAAGGAGATGTCTCTCTGTGACAGCAAGAGAAACCTTAAGATTTCAAAAATTATTCTCATTGGAGTAGAATTTCTCAATCCACATTTCAAAATCTGGCTTCTTCTTGAACATTTGGATCTCTCATCTGTGTCACCTACCCATGTATTCCCAT
>NW_006957041.1:0-492 GCF_000164805.1 Carlito syrichta
AGGGGTTGGAGACCAGGCTGGGTGACATCGACAGACCTCATATTGGTGAGAGGTTCCCAAAATCAAGTCAGGTGTGGTGGCCTCCAGAGTCTTGGCTGCTTGGAGGCCGAGGCAGGTTGACTGCCTGAGCCCCACTGGTCAAGGCCCTGGGAGCCACGATCATGCTGCCACGCCCCTGCCAGGCCAATGGAGGCCATATTGATAAAAAATATGGCTCCCACGTGCATCACGATGGGCATCCACAGCTCCCCAGACATAGGTCTGCATGGCTGGCAGATGATGGAGTGATTGGGAGAGGAAGCAGCCTTCCCCGCTCCCTAAGGTGGCAGACCAGGTGACCAGAACATGGGCTGGCCATGGTGTTGCCGATCCGCTTTGATAACTCTGTGTCCAATGGACACCTTAAATCAGAGCTGTCAGTGCCATGAGCTCACATGCATCTTTGCCATGGGGCACAAGTGTGGAGGGTGGAGGCAGGCCTTCTGTGATGCA
>NW_006957042.1:0-358 GCF_000164805.1 Carlito syrichta
ACTGACTCTTTTGTGTGATGCATGTTTCAGGGCATGACCCATTTTTGTGTTGGGTGCCTAATGACTGTCCCTCCTTTATGATTGGTGACAATGATGGGTCCACCTCTGTGATGGGTGCCCCTCTAACTCTTTTTCATAATGAATGCCCCAATAACCTTCTATTAGTCTGTGTCTCAGTGACTGTCCACATCTATAATAGCTGCCCCAGTGACTAACTCGCCTCTGTGATGAGTGCACCAGTGAGAGATCCTTCTCTGTGAAGACTGCCCCAGTGACAGTTCCTCCTTAGTAATGCAGAAATGGGTAACAAGGTAACTGTCTCTCATTTGTGTTGGGTGCCCCAGTGACTAGAAATTCT
>NW_006957043.1:0-6284 GCF_000164805.1 Carlito syrichta
CAGTGTGTCTCAGCCATTAGTCAACTGTAAATTACCTAACATAACTGTGGCTATGTTTAAATGAGTGGGTACTTTAGAACATGTGATTAATAAGGTCTACTCTAGCTCTGAAGTTTCCTGAATCAAAACAAATTAAAAAATATATATATATATATATATATATGAAACGTGTCACACAGGATGCAGTTACAATTCTAGGATATGTTCCTTCTCAACAGAGAGTACAATCTAAGTATGCAAAGGAACACAGACTCAGAGTGCAGTATCAGTACAGACCCACACTTCATCATCTTTTTTCATCAAATCCTCTAAGAAATAAATCTCCACAATATCCTCTGATAAAGCAATCCAGACAGTCTCAACAACAACCAAAAAACACTGTCCAAAATCATATCACTAAGCTACACTTTAAGCACATTCATAGATGGGAAATGTATTCACTTAGGAATTTCACTGTACCTCCCTTCAGCTTCTATCTACAAGACTTACTCTAATGCCATTACACTTTTCTAATTTTCCACACTCAAAATGAGTTTTCTATTTGACATGTGTTTCACAGTCCACTTCAAAAAGAAAAGGCAGAAAAGTGAATAGAATCCAGGGGGTCAGTTTCCACATAGGTTCTAGGTAGACAATAGAATCCAGGGGGTCAGTTTCCACATAGGTTCTAGGTAGACAAACCAACCTATGCTAAAAGTCAGTCTTAACAACTTAAACTGAGTGCCACCTAGTGGCAAGTGTTATATATTATTAAATCCATTCAAATCACATTCATTCATCCAGCAAGCAAGTAACATTCTGGCAGATGGTATGTAGAGCATAACTATGCAAGATAAATAAAATATTGCTCCTGTTCTTATTCATCTCATGGACAGATTAGATACATAGATAATCAATACAGATAAATGTACATAGTTGAACAATGTTCAGTGTAACAGCAGAAATATGCAAAAATAAGTACTCAGCATTTATTAAAAACCTAAAATAAATGCAACACTTTGTTAAACAGGTTCTCTTAAACCTGATCATCTCACTCAGACTTTTCTTTTTCTAATCAATTCATCACCTATATGTTTTTTATTTTTTTATTTTTTGAGTTGGAGTCTCACTCTGTCGCCCAGACTGGAGTGCCGTGGCATGCTCCCAGCCACCGCAATTTCAATCTGCTGGGCTCCAGCAATCCTTGTGCCTCAGCCTTCCAAGTAGCAGGAACTACAGGTGCACACTACCATGCCCGGCTAATTTTTTTCATTTATTGTAGAGATGAGATCTCGCCAAGTTGCCTGGGCGGGTCTTGAACCCGTGGGCTCAGGCAATTCACTCACCTTGGTCTCCTAAAGCACGGGATTACAGGCAGAGGCACTGAACCCGGCCACCAGATTTTAATTGTTCAGGTTTTTCCCCTACCTTCCCTTCTGATGGGGTGCATACCGTCCCATCTTATCCCTTAAATTCCACAGTTCAGAATAAAGGGCAGGAGAAAACCTTTATTGAACACCTACTATTGCCAGAACTAAGTTAGGCATTTTATACTCAGCATCTCATTTAATCCTCACAGCAATACCATAAAGTATAATTCTCTCTCATCTTTCAGACAAGAGAACCGTTTTAGATAAATTGCCTGCTCACAATCACAAATTTATTTTAGTGACAGACACTACAAAGATTCCAAAGCTCCCCACTCCATTCTGTCTCAAAATAGTTGCCTTGTCTATTCATTCCTAGGCCTACTATCATGATCAGATCTTGATTATTTTTATCTTATGGTCTCCATCAATTCCAATCTACTTTACACTGTTTACATCCAGCCTCAAATCATCTGATCTAAAACCTTCAATGCCCTATGCCTATCCTCTGCATCCCTGATTGATATTCAAATACTCAACTTAGTACTCAAAGTCCTCGAAGAGACTCTCAACTATTTTTCCAATTTAATTTCTACCTATCATTCTCACCTTTTCTATGAACTCCCTTGCAATTGGAGATAATCATTCACACCTGTGTTCCAACAATAAACATCTGTTACACCACTTATTATAATCTCTTTCATACTATAGTTATCCGTGTACTTTCCACTACATCAGGAGTTTCACCAAAGCATTCCATAGCCGTCTTTAAGGACCAGAATATAGCAGTGTCTCATACCTAGTAAGTGCACAACTATTTATTTAATAAATACACTGTTATTAAAACAATACTAAAAGAAGAGCCACTAAAGCATGGTAATTCTCATTTTCCTTCATCCTTCCTACATGTCTTGAGATCCCAATGTTCTGCTTTCTCCACTTGGCATATGGCATAGGAACTTTCCACAAAACTATATTAACTTTTTTTGCAAGAAAAATTTTCTCACACTCAAACCAAAATAAAATGCTCTGAAAAAGTATGCTGTCAAAATAAGACAAAATCTTACCAGGCCTGCAGTTTTCCAAAAAGGGAACAAATACCTTTGTTTCAGTTATATACACCAGTCTAAGTAATATGTTCTGGAGCAGATCAGGGTATTCAAAACAAGCTGCTCACAATACCTTTACAAAATCTACAACATTGGGTTTACATTTTATAAGGCAATATTGCACTTCTCTAACACAATCTTTATTTTACTAATTTTTAAAGTTTTATAAAGTTATAAACTTTTTTCTCCTTGTACAAACTTTTTATGAGAAACTGTTCTTATTCAATTACAAGCCTGTCATCTAATTAACAATTCACAAACAAATATTAGCTCTAAGGCCAAGACAAGACTACACAATACACAATAGACAACTAATGGAGGGGAATTCAAAAGCTCCAGATTGGTTTTAGTGTATTCCACCTCACATCAAACAGGTACAACTTTCACTGCAAGATTTCTGCAAGACGCCTAAGAAGCAGTGTTTTCTCTCTTTCCTTTTTTGTAAACTTAAAATGGTAAAATTATTCCCAAGAATGCCCTGGACTTCACCAACCTAAAAAGATGTCATACTTATCACTATGTGTTGTCGCAACACAACAGATTACACAAATGTTCATACAGACAGGTAATTTCTACCACTTACAGTGCCTCTGATGCTCCCCCTGGTCAATCCAAAGTAACTGTGGCATGTTCAAGAAATACAGTACCCTTTTTAGAGCATCAGGATACAATATCATTCCCTGAAACAGAAACAGGCCTAAAAAGGCATAAGCAACATCATGATGTGGTGCCAGACCTAAGAGGCATCCAGAACTGTGGACAGTATATGTGTCTGACAGAGAGTAGCAGCTGGGCATTCAACATTCTGACATTGCCCAAGCATATGAAAGCAGTAAAAAGTAGAACCCAGAAAGCTGGGGGATGGCCAGGTACAGTGGCTCAAAACTGCAATCCCAGCACTTTGGGAGACTTAGGTGAGAGGATTGCCTGAGCCCATGACTTCAAGACCAGCCTGGGCAACTTGGAGAGACCTTATCTCTACAATATATCAAAAAACTAGCTGGGCATGGTAGTACACACCTGTAGTTCCAGCTACTTGGAAAGCCGAGGTGGAAGGATCGCCTGAACCCAGCAAGTCAAGGCTGCAGTGGCCATGAGCATGCCACTGAACTCCAGCCTGAGCAACAGAGTGAGATACCAACTCAAAAATAAAAAAATAAAAATAAGAGAAAGGGGGGGGCGCAACTCAATGACAACACTCATGGTCAAGCAGTAGTGTAAACTTAAAATAGAAAAAATGTAAATATAAATATGTCTGCTCAAAATGCCAAAGTACATATTTCTTTTCTTTTTGGGGAGGATTTGAGTCTCACTTTGTTGCCCAGGCTGGAGGGCAGTGGCATGCTCACAGACACTGCAGCCACCACCTGCTCGGCTCAGGCAACACTTCCACATCAGCCCTCCAAGTAGCTGGAACTACAGGTGCACACCACCATGCACAGCTAATTTTTTTATTTATCACCAAGTTGCCCAGGCTGGTCTTAAACCCATAGGATTAAGCAATTCTCTAAACTCCGCCTCCCAAAGTGCTGGAATTGCAGGTGTGAGTGCAACCACGCCCAGCTGAAAGCATGTATTTCAAGGGATGCAGTCCTCTGCACTAAATACAGTACTACTTTCCTAAAACATGACCCACAAACCACAGATTGCAGTAAAGAAGTTCACCTTGAACTCTGCCTGTGAAAGGTTACCATAAGAAACTGATTGCTATAATAAATAAAATGTTTGTATAAAGTGTTTTACTGTTCACAAACCAGTTACACATACAATTTCATTTGACCTTTACAATTTCATATAATTTACCTTTTATAATAGTCACAATGTGCCTGGCAGATAAAATATAAGAAAATTATGAGTCTCTATTTTATAGAGGTAGAAGCTGAAAGCTAAAGTACCTATAAGAAGTCTGTCCACGAGACTTGAGTCTTCTTGTAAATTATCAAGTTATTATTTGATTCTATAGCATGTCCTAAGGTTTAATGTACTTCCCAATGCATCTAAGTACTTAAGACACTTTAAAAATAAAGAAGCCTTTTGAGAAAAACTGACAGGCAATCATACAAAAAACAAAGTGTTCATACAAAAAACTGTATGATCTCGATCATAAGTGGACCCTGAACATTTATCATAATACTATTAAAAAGGAATTGGCAGTAAAGGGATATTGCCGGGGTGGGGATGGGGGACACAATGTCAAAAAGGGTACCTGATCTCAAACCAGGCAAAGTGGAGACCAAAGGGAGGTGCAAACTTTACCTATATAGTATCCACTTTACCTAATCCTGAATTATGCCCCACATCTTTAAAATAAATAAATAAAAGTCAGGTGTAGTGGCTCACACCTGTAATCCCAGCACTTTGGGAGGCAGAGGTAAGAGGATTGACTGACCTCAGGAGTTCAAGACATCAAGCAACATAGAGAGACCTCATCTCTACAATAAATCAAAAAATTAGCCAGGCATGGAGGCACATGCCTGTGGTTCCAGCTACTTGGAAAGCTGAGGCAGAAGAATCTAGTAGGTTGAAGCCACAGTGGCCATGAGCATGCCACTGCGCTCCACCCTGGATGATAGAGTGAGGTCTGGACTCAAAAAATAAATAAATAACACACAGCAGGGGCACCAACCTAGCCTGGTGGATCAGGTTAGAATATTCTCTGACCTTAGTTCTGAATAATTTCTACTAATGACCAATACTTTTCATGCGCAAGGTGACATTAAACTTCCAGGCTTATGCAGAAACCTCAAAGTTCTTAAATATTACTGGGGTATTAAGTATGAAGGGAGAGGATATGGCAAACAACTCAGCTGGAGAAGAGGCAAATGAAATAGGAGGACCCGATATGCCACACTCGCTAACATTTCTTGAGTTCTTGCTACAGTGCCAGGAATTTTACAAAATGCTTTCATGCATTACCTCATTTAATCCTCACAACAACCCCTGAGTTAGGAATAGTTATCTTACAATTGATAGAGATTAACTTGTCGATGTTACAGGGGCTTTAAGTGGCAGAGACAGAATTGGAACTCAGTTCAGATTAAATCCTAAATGTGAGTTCAACCCTCCACTCTGTTGCCTCTCTTAGTGAAGGCTGCTCGGGGGAGCCATCGAAAGGTTTTTTTAGACTACACAGTGAAGTGATCAGATTTGCTCTTTACATAGACCGCAGTATGTGGAAGCTGGATAAAGGGTATGAGACTAGAAGCAGAGAGATGCTTCATTAAGTCTGCAGTAATCCAGGTGAGAAAGGAGAGAAATAGGTAAGAATAGGTCAGATTCATAAGTCGGACTTAAGAGACTTTTTTTTGGAGGAAAAATGATCAGTTCTTAGGAGTTAAATGGTAAAGGGTTAGTGAAAGAGGAATCTAGAATCCTGGCTTGGAGAACCAGAAGAGCCATATCAGCTACCAAGAACAGAGAAGCAACCAGTGTCATTTGGTCAGTTAGTATCTATAGTGTCCCCCACATGTAAAACATTTTCCTGAGGTCAAGAGTCAAGTCTGAAATTATAGTCCTGAGTTGTCAGAAGATATTCTTAAGAGAAAATGAAAAAGCACTAATTTTTTTTTTTAAGAAAGCAGGATTTACTTAGAGAACAGAAAAGCTCCCACTGTGGGAGGGGACCAAAATGGGTTGCCCAGCACTAAAAATTTTAAGGCATATTTAAATTTAGTCATTTCTATTAACAGACTTGGCTTAGAGTCAAGTAAAAATATGTTGTGCTACCATTTTTTGAAGTATTACTAAATGCAGAAATCAAAGAAAGGCAAAGCATAATTTTACAATGCATTATGTTTGAGTTTGACAGATCTTCAGTCTTGTATACAAC
>NW_006957044.1:0-415 GCF_000164805.1 Carlito syrichta
AACTGAGGGCATTCATGGTCAGCAGACCTGCTCTGTAAGAAATGTTAAAAGAATTTATTCAGGAGGAAGGAAAATATAGATCAGGAGTTAAGATCTACATAAAAAAGAAGTATTGTAAAATAAATGGGTGGTAAAATTAAATCTTTTATTTTTCTTTTCTTACTGGCCTAAAAGATAGCTCTTCAAAGTAATAGTAACAATGTATTGGGTATACACTAGAATATGTCACCCCAAAATATGCCTTTTGGAATAAGAAATATTTTGAATTGACTACTTTGAGAACCTACAGACACAGGAGAAGCTCTGAAAACAGATAAGTTATCCTTTAGTAAGGGAAATTTATATCAATAAAGGAAATGTCCATTTGCAAGATTGTCTCCATCCCTGTACCAGGAAGAGAAGGATGACAAAAACA
>NW_006957045.1:0-864 GCF_000164805.1 Carlito syrichta
GAATGATTTCAGTTCTTTTCAGGGCATTGAGGTTTGTTTTATGGCCCAGGTTATGGTCTATCTTGGCATATGATTTATAGGCACTTGAAAAGAACATATATTCTCCTGTTTTATGTAGGATAGTTTACAAATTTCCATTAGATCCTTTTGGTTGATAGTGTTGTACGTTCTTCCATATCATTTCTGATTTTCTGTCTAGTTGTTCTATTGCTGAGAGATTTTTTTTAAGGTGTAAGAAACAGTATTTATTTATTTTTTTTAAATTTTTTTTTTTGAGGTGGATTCTCACTCTGTCACCCAGACTGGAGTGCAGTGGCAGCTCCCGGCCGCCACAGCCTCGACCTGCTGGGCTCCGGCGATCCTTCTGCCTCAGTCTTCCAAGTAGCCGGAATTACAGGCGCGAGCTACCACACCCAGCTGATATTTTAATTTATTGTAGAGATGAGGTCTCGCTGCCCAGGTGGGTCTCAAACCCACGGGCTCAGACAATCCACTCACCTCAGCCTCCCAAAGGGGCGGGATTACAGGCTGAGCCACCGAGCCCTGCTGTTGAGAGATTCCTTCAGCTATAATTGTGGAATTTCTTTTTTTTTTTTTTTTTTTTGAGTTGGAGTCTCACTCTGTCGCCCAGACTGGAGTGCAGTGGCCGCTCCCGGCCACCGCAGCCTCCACCTGCTGGGCTCCGGCGATCCTTCCGCCTCAGCCTTCCGAGTAGCCGGAACTATAGGCATGTGCTACCAGGCCCAACTGATATTTTGATTTATTGTAGAGATGAGGTCTCACTGCCCAGGCAGGTCTCGAACACATGGGCTCAGGCAATCCACTCACCTCAGTCTCCCAAAGGCGCGGGATTACAGGCTGAGC
>NW_006957046.1:0-625 GCF_000164805.1 Carlito syrichta
ATAATGAACATTTGTATACCCAACCCTGAATTGTACCCATCTTTAAAATAAAAAAATAAAAAATAAAATAAAAGTCAGTTGCACATGTTTTACAGTTTTCATTTATTTATTTATTTTAATTTTTAGTATATATATGTGGGGTACAATTCAGAATTAGATATACAAACATTGATCATGCAGGGACCCTGGTTGATGAGGTATGCCCCTCCCTCCCTTAGCAGTATCCTTCCACTCCCAATCTCAACCTACCCCTCAACAGTTTCCCACTATAGCCAATCACTTTCTTATAGCATTATACCCCCCCCCCGCCCCCCCATGAATGAGAACATATGGAACTCTGCTCTTTGTTTCTGTGATAAATCATTGAGAATGACCGACCTCAAATCCATCCAAGGTGCTGCAAAATCCTTATATCTATCCTTTATGGCTGCATAATATTTCATTGTGTGTATGTACCACATGTTTTTTATCCAGTCCAGCTTCACTGGGAAAACATGGTTAATTCCATGTTTTTTGCAGTTGTGATTAGAGCTGCATCAAACATATTTGTGCAGGTATCTTTTTTGTGAAATGATTTGAGTTCCTCCATATATATTGCCTAGAGGGGATTTACTGGGTGATATGG
>NW_006957047.1:0-696 GCF_000164805.1 Carlito syrichta
CAAGAACTCTGAGGCAGAGTCTCCATTTACAACTTACGTTACAATACAAGTGAGTAACTTGCCCAAGGCCATAAAGGATGTATACAGAACAATGAAAAAGACCTAAAAATTAATCTATAAGCAGAAAAGGAATATTTGGAAAAAAACTAAAAATATGAAGCATAAAAGGAGGATTCGCTGACAGAGCAACATCCCAGGAATTCCTGACAAGATTATTATTTTAAAAATTAAGCTAGGGGCCACCCTCTTGGGTCCCCTCCCACTGTGGGAGATTTCTTGTCCTCTTAACAAATCCTGCTGTCACACACACACACACGCACACACACACACACACACACACACACACACACATACACACACACACATGCTGGGCACAGTAGCAAACTCTTGTAATACCAGCTACTCGAGAGGCTAAGACAGGAGGACAAGGCTGAGCCCAGGTTTTTCAACACCCTGTCTCAAAGAAAATGTTTTTTTAATAAAAAAATTTTACTTTATGATAAATGATGCTACTTCAGACAATCTCTGAGTTCAAAGACTACTCTAATCAAGTGTAACTTTGAATGCATTTCTAGGAATTAGACTTATTTTTAAAGCAATCTAATAGCGAAGAATCTACTCTCCTCTTCCTTAAAGCCGTGTAATATACTTGCTTACATCTGAGACTATCTTGTCACCTAGCAGTGAATTCAGATG
>NW_006957048.1:0-787 GCF_000164805.1 Carlito syrichta
AAGTTAAAATAAAAGATGCATGGTTTGCCCCCCATTTTAATGAATGCAAATATTTTAAGGCAAAGTTTGTTTTATGATTCATTGCAACGTTAAGAAAGAGAAAAAATACCTGGCTAATGATACGTGCAACCACTTAAATTTGGTGCCTGACTCAAAATTAGGTATAGCTTAAAAACTCAATTCTGAATTGATGAGCAAAAAAAGTCACATACAACTTTCTTAACTTGGTGAGGCTTAGTCTCATATTCCTAAGCTCAGCTCATGTAATGATAAATTCTTGACTAGTTCTGAAGGCCCTGCTAATAGCTGTATTGCCATGAAACACTACTTCACATAAACTATGAGGCAGTCTCATGGGAATTTGTATACTAATGGATTCTTTTTTTTTTTTTTTTTCCTGCAAGCCCCGAGGATGAGTTTTTCTTTGAGTTCTAAGTGCTCTTTAAAGTTAATCTCAACCCTCATTTCTGGCCAAGGTCTTGAGCAAACATTTTGCTTCTTGAACTTTGGCTTGGGCAATTTCTCTCTCATTCTACCACAAAATTGTTCCTAGTCCTAGTGGCACGTTCATTCACTGTGGACCTGGAGGAGAAACAGTTACTCTTTAAGGATGAGAATACCCATAATTATATAGATTATTTAAAAGCAATGAAATACTCTTAGATAGGCCTTCCAAGCAATTTTTAATCACTCCATTAAACAGTGATACTTTGATAGTAATCCTACTTATTGGTTTCAAATCTGTTGTCACTTTCTGGATTGACATGTAAAAGTGAATCAAGGGTTA
>NW_006957049.1:0-8174 GCF_000164805.1 Carlito syrichta
GTTAGGTTATAACCTAACATGCAGAATTTTATCCTCTCAATCTCGAATGTATTTTATAATGCTGTTAAAGTCAGAAATCGAAACTGTTTAAGCTCACTTAATCCAGAAGAAGTTTAAACATGAATTTTAAATGCAAAAAATTGCTTTGATATTAGTTTTTCTTAATTAAATAGGAGATCTTTATAAGAAGTAGATCTTTTTAAACATGTATCAGCCTGGAGTAGATGAGCATTGTTGAATTTTAAATGCCACACTTTTACACAGGCTCAACTTTGCTTGATGTGATAAGTCATTTAGGGGGAAAGAAAGAAAGAAAAGAATTGGCTTCACGAGATTCACAAATTGCAAGTCTATTTGTTAAACATGAAATGTACATTGTGTTTAAGCTCCCATTGGGAACTGATTGATCTTTGAAAATAACTTATTTGTATGCATTTTCAGCATAGTTTATTTTGAAATTATGTTAACTTGCTCTGTCTTCCAATTTGACTTCTCTAAATATAGCAGAATACTTTGAAGAAAAGATGTACATTGTCAATACACCTTGTCTTTTTTTGTTTGTTTGTTTGTTTTTTCCTTCTAAATAACCACAAGAACACCGAGAACAGGAAATCAGCATGAAAACTACAGAACACCCTCAGTGGAAATAGCAGCGACTCCACTGGGACCACCCTCATCAGGACTTCCAGGATGATGGGCCAGGAGAGGACCAACCCCACAAATGGGACAAGGTGAGGGGGGAGGAGTGTGGAGAGGGACTCTGGGGGCTGCCGTTGCTGTAGATCCCCTAAGGGAAGGCTGCCAGGTCTTTCTGTCTCCACTTCAGAATCCACTGTGCATTGAAAGCAGAGGATCCCGAGGTGGTCTGACCCAGCCAGAACTACAGAATGAAGCCCACCTGCCTCCAGCTCCCTGCACAGCAGCCACAGAATGCCTGGGGCACCATACCAAGCCAAGGAGGCAAGTTTCCTGATTCTCCCTATGCGACCTGTAAAAATTCTGGCGCACTAACTGGGAATGCCCTGAAAGAGTCCATGGCACTGCTCTTTTCGGCCACTGGTGCCCCTCGTTATACAGTGTCTCCCTGGGAACACACAACTAAGGGAGGACAGGTGCGTCCTCTTGGAAATGTCTGCACAGCAAGACAAGCAGGCTGCTGAAACCAGAAGCCCATTGAAACTTTTCCAGCAGCTTCTTTGGAGCAAATTAGAGGCTCTGCTCTGTTTCAGTTCCTCCTCACTGCAAATGTTCAAACGTACTGCCTTTATAATGATAATTGCTGATATTTTTGCATGTTGTCATAATTTACATATGCACCTTCATATATATTATTATTTCAGTCTCACAACCCATCATGAGGATGAGGAAACCAAGGCATGGAGGGGCCAGTGACTGAGACAGGTCCTCCTAGGCAGCCAGCAGGAGGTCCAGGCTTGATCCCTGGTCCCCTAAGTCTCAGTATAACTGCAGGCTCTAGGCCCAACTGTTTCCCAGTCTGTGTGGAGTGAGATGTCACGGATTTCTAAATTGTAACATTGTAACATCACCTTAAGATACCTACAGCAACACCGTGTGTTACCAATGTGAAACAAATGATATATTACGATTGCTATAATTCTTACTTTTTAAACAATCATGACAAAAATACTTTTTTCTTGACATAAAATCTCCAAGTATCTCTTAAATCTCCCATGAAACAACTGTTTTTAACCTAGAATCACACAAAAGGTAGGAGCCTGGGGGTCAATGTAGAGGTAAGAAAAGTAAAATGCAAAAGGGAGGACGCATCTTTGATCCTTGTACCCAAGTAATTACAGGATCCTACATGTTCTGATTTTGCCAAAGCATGTCAGTTCACCACCTGACCTGGACTTCTAATTCCTACAGAAGCCACAACAGGACAAGTTGGGGCTAGATGTGCTGAAGTAGAAAGGCCTCCATATGAGTTAAGAGACAAGAACAGGTTACAGAACATGCCCAGCACATCCCCCAACACACCTGGACACCTATGTGCATGTGTATGCTCAACACATGCACACATGCATGCATACCCCCCACACACAAACACTCCACCTGTGCACACATGCTGCATTCTGGGTGTGCGTCTATCTCAAAGGGCACATGGAGAGCTGAGGTCAGTGGTTCCCTCAGGGAAGGACCCTGATAAAGCGGTGGGAGAGGCAGAAATGGTTCCAGGGAATTTGACTTCATCTGATTGCTGAACTTTTGTAAGTTTGCAAGACTTTTGAAAAATCCTTGCTGAAAAGAACAAGAAGGGGCCTGGCTAGGCCTGAGTAGTATGACAAGTGCCCCCAAGTATCCCTCAGCTCTTGAATCTTTTCTGAATGATGCTATTTTCAGGTAACCTCAGAGCTTCACGCTGAGCCAGCGCGACTGCAGGGCTACAGGGTCAGTAGGAGAGAGCTCTCCCTCGGTTTTCAAAGGATCTGCCTCTGCCCCACATAGTAGCAGGACTGGGGGCACCTCTGCCTAGGACTGGTCTTCTTGGGCAGCCGGCTGAGCCCACGCTCCTGGGAATCACCTGGGAGCCTGGCCTTGCCAGCAACAGCTGGACACTGAGAGATTGCCCGGGAAGACTCTGCCCAGCCCAGATAGGGACCCAGAGGGATGTGCTTCACTTGAAAATTTATGTTTAATTGAAGAGTCACCTGTTTCATGTGAGATCAGAGTGCAGACTCCCCTCAGATTTGTAATGGGGACAAGAAGTGTATCATTACACGTTTACTTGATGAGGGATGGAAGTTTCTTATTTAATTCATACAAGGATTCCTTGGCTAGGAAAGAAAGGTTTTTAAAAGCCAGGCTCACATGGATATTTAAAACACTCGGCATCTTTATTGCACAGATTTCTGTTTTGTTGGCTTGTGTCTTTCTAGACTTGGCATTCAATTGAAGGGGAAAACTAGAAAGGCCACATTGTCCTCAAATCAGTTAAACATTACCATGCACTTGAAAGCCAACTTAGAAATCAATGCCATCAGAAAAAGAGTGTGCAACCACAGAATTAGGGTTAATAACTTTACTATATAAATAGTTCATGCAAATGGGTAAGAAAAATATAAACATCCCAACAGATTAATGGGGAAAGGGCAGAAACAAGGGATTCCAAGAGGAGAGAATGTTAATTTGAAGTTAACATTCTCTCATCCAAATGTTAATTTGAAGATAAATATCTAACTGTATGGCTAATTAAACAAATGCATATTAAATATGAGACAATTCTTCACCTATCCAACTCACAGAAATTTTTAATGATGATTTCCAGAGCAGAGATGGAACAGTGAACTGGGAAACCTCAGTTATTGCTAGGGGCAGGAGAAACCAGGACAGTGCTTCTGGAAGACCATTTGACAAAAAGTAATAAAAGCCTTAAAATATTTATGGCCTTTGACCTCATAATTTTGTTCTGGGAATCTAACCAAATAAAATGGTCTAAATATATAAAAAGGTTTATAAAGATGTTAACAGAAGGGTTATTTATAATAATAATAACTTATAATAATAATTTTAAAACAGCTTAAATGTAAAATATATATATATACATATATATGTATATATACATATATTTGAGAATGGCTATGTTACAGTTGTTACATCTGATGGAATGTTATGTAATCTTTGTGAACTGTATTTACATAGATTATAACTTTTTTTCAAACATTATCATCACAGGGAAAATAAAACAAACTGAAGTTTCGTATTCTGATTGATTACAATTAAAAAACAAACCTACAGGGAAACATAAGTCTGAGAGAAAATGTGTTAATATATTAATCACATTTGGGAACAATGAATGATTTCAATGTCCTTTTTGTTTGTTTGTTTGTTTGTTTAGGTTTCAAACTATTCCTCATGACAGTGTATTGCATTTTAAATAAACCTAAGAAGCTATATTCCTTGTTTTTCTACTTTAGAAAATACTCTAGAGAGAGAGATGACAAGGGGAAGTGTCAGGTCAGCCCCTCGTTACAATGGTCAGGAAATGGAAACAGAGGCTCTGTAGTGCCCCAAGCCATAGTACTAATTAGAGATTAGCACCTCTGTAGAATTTGTCTCTCAGTATTTGTTAATTGTATCAGCTTCCATTAATTAATTAATTCTAGAGGGATATTATTTTCTAATTAGGAGCATGTCCTGGGGAAAATCACCACTTCTCCCTTTTACCAACAAACATGCTTTGAGGCCTCAGCCGGAAAAACAGATGCACAAAGACGTGATCACAGCACCACACAATAAGATTGGAAGACCCCCACATGCACAAATATCCACTTCACTGATGAGCTCGCGGAGACTAATCTTCCAAGGAAAAAAATAACTTACTGGTTAAAAACTAAGTGTCTGCCAGGTGGTAGAGATTAATGGATTCATTTGATGAAATAAAAACTTGCATGGTCAGGATAGCAAATTCACTCGCTGACACACTGGCAAAATAAACACATCTTCAGAATGGCCCAGAATGCAGTTAAGACGTGGAGATATCTGCACTGTAGTCAGCACCTGTCCATATGGGCATGGAGGGTGTCATGAGGCAAAAAGAATACCACACAAGCTTCCTGCAGGACCACTGGAACCCTAACTTTGGAGTCCATGTCTCTGCATCCATCCCCATCCTCTCAGAGGCCGTTTGGAGCAAAAGTCTAAAGTCTGTTGGCCCCTTCTTCTATGGACTGTGCAGTTGATTCTACATGGGAACCACAGTCTTGCTTTGTTCCCCCATCTGTATCACTACATTGCAGATCATTGAGAATGCATCCTTAGCTTCTCCTCAGCTTAACACCTCAAGAATATTTTCAAAGCTTAACCCAACTAGAATATTAGATCTTATCGACTCAACCCAAATCACTGGCTAGTATAAAGATAAATTGGAAATAACAAATGTTTAGTGAGTACATCACTCTGTACTCTTTTTACTTAGTGAAACATTTAATTGGTATGTACTAGAAAATTACTATCAATTACCAAAAATGACTACAAATTACTAGCAGAATGGATAAATTTTTCCTCTACCACTAAAATAAATTCAATTACCAGCTTTAAGTAATTGTGGGTAATTTATTTCTTGGAGAGCAGAGAGCTACAAACTGGAAGAAGATGATTAAGATGCTCAGAGTGGCTGATTTCTGAGGGGAACTTAAATAGCTAAAGCTAGGTAACTGAGTAAGGTAAGTGGGAACACACTGCAAAATACCCACAAATAGCTACCCAGCGTATAGATGCTCTCTGTGGTTTAGCCTGGGACTGGGGGAGGCTGCAGTGCCTTGAAGATTGAGTGAATCAAGAGCTTTCTGCTAAAATACTAAGAGGTTTTCTTGATGCTGATATCTGATACCCTAATATTGTCTCCCAAAGTCGCCAATACCCAAATCTAGAACAAAAGGAGAGAAGATACTTGCAGAATGATTCCAGAGACTTTCCTTAGAAGGGAAAGGGGAGATTTGGAAGCCAAGTTTGTTTGCTTTTTTAATTTTATTTTAAAGATGAGAGGTACAGTTCAGGATTAGAAATACCAATGGTCATTGTACAGGTAAAGTTTGGGCCTCACTTTTGTCCTCACATCACCTGATTTGAGATCAGGTACTCTTACTGATGAAGTGTGCCCCGGCCCCTGCTCCCTCTCCTGGCAGTTTCCCACTATTGCCAATCCCTTTCTTATAGTATTATGATAATTGTTCAGGGTCCACTTATGAGTGAGAACATGTGGTACTCAGTTCTCTGTTTCTGTGATAGATCACTGAGTATTACAGACTCTAAATTTGTCCAAGTTTCTGTGAAGTTCATAATTTTGTCTTTCTTTAGGGCTGTGTAATATTCCATTGGGTATATATATCACATTTTTTAATCCAATCTATTTTCAATGGACAGTACAGTTGGTTCCATGCTTTTGCTATTGTGAATAGTGCTGCAATAAACATGCATATGCAGGTATCTTTTGTAGAGTGATTTGAGTTCCTCTGCGTATATTCCCAGAAGGGGGATTGTTGGATCATATGGAAGTTCGATTTTTAGATCATTTAGGAATTGTCACACTGTTTTCCACAGAGGTTGTACTAGTTTGCACTCCCACCAACAGTGTAGAAGTGCTCCCTTTTCCCCGCATCCTTTCCAGCATCTGTTGTTTTTTGAGTTATTGGTGATGGCCATCCTGGCTGGAGTTAGGTGGTATCTCAGTGTAGTTTTAATTTGCATCTCCTTGATGACTAATGAGGCTGAGCATTTTTTTCATGTATCTGTTGACAGTTTGTATGTTTTAAAAGATTTGTTCCCCTTCAAGTTTCAGCCAAACCAAAATGTCTTGTTCCCCAAGCCTAACACAGGCGCAATCACAAGGACCAGACATCCGTTTTCTGTGAGTTATTTGTTCCTCTAGGGTTATCATTGCCATGTCACTGCTACTTGGGCACTTGGGGGTGGCACAGACACTGAGAAGTCTCGGGGTAGTCGTTCCTGTCTGTCCATCCTATTTTCCTGCCCTGCCTGACATGCCCACACCACATTCGCATCAGAAGTGTCTAGCCCAAAGGGCTGCAGATGCCTGCCCTTTATTTGGAACATTGATGTAAAAAAGGTACAGTAATGAGCACTGAATGATAGAGTGATGCAGAAAGTCTATGACAGCTTGAAGTTCTTAAGTCCAGGATGGAGTGCAGCACAATGATGGATGTGGAGATAAAAGGATTGGGCTGGGTTCAAGTCCAGTTCTCCAGAACGGTGTGAATTAAAGCAAAACATTTAACCACTCTCAGTGTCTGTCTCCTTGTCTGTAAAACAAAAATTAAGATAGCTACTTCAGATTAAACAAATTCTGGTACATCCATAAGATGGAATATTAGTCAGCAATAAAAACAAACAAGATGTCACTCCATGAAGAGACATGGAGATACCCTGAATGCATTCTGTGCAGTGAGAGAAGCCAATCTGAGAAGGCAGCGTACGGCACAATCCCAACTGAAAAATACTCCTGGGAAGGCACAACTATGGGACCAGTGAAAGGATCAACAGTTTCCAGGGTGTGGGAGGAGGAGGGACAAATGGGGAGAACACAGGGGATGTGGAGACAGCAAAACTATTGTATATGACACTGTCTTGGTGGGTACGTGATGTTCCTAACCCATGGAATGCACACCGCTGAGAGCAAGTCCCACTGCAAAAGATGGATGTCAGTCTACAGTGACTGTATGTGCTGGTTCACCAACTGTGAGGAATGTACCACACCAATGCAAGATGTCAATAACTGTGTGAGGGAGGACAGCCCGGATGGGAACTCTCTGTACTGTTCATTCCATTTTCTGTAAACTGAAGATTATCCTAAAAAATTAAATTGAAAAAGCAAACAGCTACTTCACAGCATTGCTCTTAGGTCAAAGGAGGCTGACCTTGGAAATGGCCCGCATTTGTTGGGCGCAGGCAGAAGTCAGGGTCACATAGTCTGAGCTCGGGTTCTGCACTGGTTTTCTGGCCACTCACAATGTGTCAGGTGCATGCCCAGCCTCACTCCCTCCTGTGTCTGCCTGGTGATGAAGTGGGTGTTCCATAGGCAGTGAGAATGGACCATGGACCCAGGAAAGACATCCTTAGATCATGCGTGTAGGTGACACACAACTTCCACGGAGAGTACCCAAGAGCCCAGGGCCTGGATGCTTAGTGGGTAATGAGGAAACTTTGGCTCACAGACCATGCCACCAAAACAGCAGTCGGTCCATTTCTAGCGAGTTCAGGCCCACGATCGGGCCTGGCTTCTCAGAGGCAATTTTCACGTCTGGAAGCTTGGCCTGTTTTTCTTCCAGGGAGACCTCACCTGGGGACACTTTGGTCTCTGAACAGCTTTCCTAATGCCTTCTGCGTCCCATTCAGAATGGTTTAGCCATTCAGTCATGATGTCCCAGCATCCCAGAGGGGGATGCTGCTGCCAGGCCCTCATCAACTAAGAAACTCCTTGAAGCATTAAAGCCACATGGAAGAGTTGTCCCTTTCACAACTCTGGTAGCTCAAGATGAACCATCTTTTATTCCTGAGAGCCACATTTACCATCCTGAGAGGGGCAGTCATGCACAGGGTTGGCGGTCTACATTTCTGGGGCAGGAAAGGGAGATACCTTTATGTCCAGTATGCAGGGTACTGCCGGCTGGGGCTACAACCACCGGGCACGTGGGTCA
>NW_006957050.1:0-728 GCF_000164805.1 Carlito syrichta
ATCCCAAAAATCCACAGGGGTTCTTATTAAGAGGTAACCATGAATTCGGTTTTTGAAGTAGGAATCTGGGAAATTGTGAGTACTCATATAGAGGAAACTGCACTGCCTATTGCTAAGGAAGAATAAGGAATATGGTTACATGTGTCCTCAGTCACAAAAAAATTCAGGGCGTCTTGCTAAGGGTTAAACACGAATCAGGGTTTTTGATGCATGCATCTGGGAAGTGGAGTACTCAAATACAGGGAATTACAAGGCCTTTTGCTAAGAAAGAAAAAGGAATCTGGGTTACAAGTGTTCTCAATCCCAAAAAAACTACAGGTTGCCTTCCTAAGGGCTAAACAAGACTTAGGGATTCGAAGCAGGAATGTGGCTAACAGTCCTCATTACAGGAAACTTCGTGGCCTCTTGCTAAGGAAAAATAAGGAATGTGTTTTACACGGTTCCTTACTCATAAAATCTACATGGCGTCTAGTTAAGTGCTAAAGAAGAATCAGGATTCAAAGCAGGAATCTGGGCAAAAGGAGTCCTCATATACAGGACACTACAAGGCCTCTAGCAAAGGCAGAAAAAGGAATCTATGTTACACGAGTCCTCAATACAAAAATATTCTCAGGGCGTCTTGCTACAGGACAAACAAGAATCAGGCCTTCGAACTCCCCTCATGTTGTGAAGCTATTTAGCATGTGGATATTAGGAATCAGTCAATTCAGAGCTCCAGCAACATTCTG
>NW_006957051.1:0-1316 GCF_000164805.1 Carlito syrichta
CTTAACCAGCTAGTCAGGTGGCTAGCCAGCTGACTTAACTAACTGGCTACCTATCTAGCCAACTGACTAGCCAACTGACTTACCTAGCTGACTTAAGCTAGCAAGCTGGCAAGACAGCTCACTTAACTAGGTAGATACCTACATAACCTGCTGGCTAGCCAGCTGACTTAACTAGTTGACTTGAACAGCTAACCTGCTAGCTAGCAAGCTAACATATCTAGCTAGCTACATGCCTAGCCAGCTGACTAGACAGCTGACTAAATTAGCTGACTTAACCAGCAAGCCAGTTGGCTAGCCAGCTGACAACATGCTGACACCACTAGCTAGCCAGGTAGCTATCTAGCTGACTTAATTAGCTAGCTACATACACTGCCAGTTGGCTAGCCAGTTCTCTTAACTAGCTGAATTAACCAGCTAGTCAGCTGGCTAGCCAACTGACTTAACTAGCTCGCTACCTAGCTAGCCTTCTGGCTAGCCAGCTGACAACTAGCTGAGTTAACTAGCTAGCTACCTAGCTGGCCAGCTGACATATAGTTAGCTAACTAGCTAGCTACCTAGCTAGTCAGCTGACTTAAATAGTTATCTAACCAGCTAGCTACCTAGGTAACAAGGTGACATAGTTAGTGGCCTAGCTAACTTGCTGACATAACCAGCTAGCTAATTAGTAAGCTTACTCATTATCTAACGTGCTAGCTACCTGAATTAATTATCCGACTAAACTCGTAAGCTAAAGTGCTAGCTAGCTGACTCAACTATCTGACTTAACTTGTTAGCTAACTAGATCGCTTGCCTATTCAACCAGCTGACACATCCCATTTGGTAATTAGCTAGCTAGCTGACTCAACCAGCTGGCTTATCCCATTAGTTAACTAGCTAACTACCTGACTAAACCTGCTGACTTAACCCAGTAACTAACTATATAGCTAACTCTCTTAACCATCTGACTAAATTAGAAAGCTGACTTAACTAGCTGACTTAGCTATCTGACTTAACTACTTATCTGGCTTAATTAACTGGCCAACTTAACAAGTTAGCTAGCTGACTTAACTACCTGAATTAAATAGTTAGCTAACTATTTAACTAGCTGAATAACTAGCAGCTTTAATAATTATCTAACTACTTAGGTAGCAGACTTAAGTAGGTGACTTGAACAGTTAGCTCACTAGTGAGGTAGCTTACTTAGCTAGCTGGTTAGCTAGTTGACTTAGCTAGCTGACTTAACTAGATGGCTAACAAGATAGCTGCCTGACTTAACAAGTTTGTTAACGAGTTAGCTAACTGTTTTAACTAGTTGGTAAATGAGTTAACTAGCTGAC
>NW_006957052.1:0-919 GCF_000164805.1 Carlito syrichta
CGTATCAGATGGCACTAACAAGGCAAGTAGTATCAGACGACACTAACAAGGCATGTAGTGTCAGATGACACTAAGAAGGCAAGTAGTATGAGATGACACTAACAAGGCAAGTAGTATCAGATGACACTAAAAACGCAACTAATATCAGACGACACTAAGATGGCAACTAGTATCAGATGACACTAAGAAGGCAAGTACTATCAGACGACACTAAGATGGCAATCAGTATAAGACAACACTAAGAAGGCAAGTAGTATCAGACGACACTAAGAAGGCAAGTAGTATCAGACGACACTAAGGTGACAAGTAGAATCAGACGGCATTAACAAGGCAAGTAGTGTCTGACTACACTAAGAAGGCAAGTAGTTTCAGACGACACTAAGAAGTCAAGTAGTATCAGACGACACTAAAACGGCAAGTAGTATCAGACGACTCTAAGAAGGCAAGTAGTATCAAACGACACTAAGATGCCAAGTACTATCAGACGACACTAAGAAGGCAAGTACTATCAGACGACACAAAGATGGCAAGAAGCATCACACGACACTAAGAAGGCAAGTAGTATCAGACGACAGTAAGAAGGCAAGTAGTATCAGACGACACTAAGAATGCAAGTAGTATCAGACGGCACTAATAAGGCAAGTAGTACCAGATGGCAACAAAAAGTCATGTAGTAACAGACGGCACTAATAAGGCAAGTAGTATCAGACAGCACTAATAAGGCTAGTAGTATCAGACGGCACTAACAAGGCAATTAGTATCAGACGGCACTAATAAGGCAAGGAGTATAAGACGGCACTAATAAAGACAAAGGAATATCAGGCAGCACTTTATAAGGCAAGTGGGATCAGATGGCACTAATAAGGCAAGGAAATATCAGACGGGCAATAAGAAATGCAAGTAGTATCAGACAACACTA
>NW_006957053.1:0-3440 GCF_000164805.1 Carlito syrichta
CAGCCCAGCAGGTCGAGCGGCCACTGCACTCCAGGCTGGATGACTGAGTGAGACTCTAATTCAAAAAAAAAAAAAAAGTGGAACACATACATGATGGAATACTATGTAGCCATAAAAAGAACAAAATCATTTCCTTCCTAGCAGCATGAATGCAGCTGGAGACCATCATTCTAAATGAACTACTGGAGAAACAAAAAACTGAATAACACATGTTGTCACTCATAAGCAGGCCCTTATCATTGGACACAGGAGTACAAAGTGGGAACAAAAGACATGGGATACTGCTGAAGGAGGGAAGGAGTGAGGAAGGGAGGGAGGGAAGAAGAAGGGCACACAATCACACTCTGGGCACCAAGTCCACTGTCAGGGAGAGAGAGGGCTCACTAGAAACCTAAGCCTCTCTGGGCTCGGTGGCTCAGCCTGTAATCCCGTGCCTTTGGGAGGCTGAGGTGAGTGGATTGCCCGAGCCTGCGGGTTCGAGACCCACCTGGGCAAGCGAGACCTCATCTCTACAATAAATCAAAAAAAAAAAAAAAAATAGCCAGGAGTGGTAGCGCAGGCCTGTAATTCCGGCTACTTGGAAGGCTTAGGCGGAAGGATTGCCAGAGCCCAGCAGATCGAGGCTGCGGGTGGCCAGGAGTGGCCACTGCACTCCAGTCTGTATGACAGAGTGAGACTCCAACACAGAAAAAAAAAGAAAAAAAAAGAAAGAAACCTAAACCTCACCTGCACACAACTTACTTATATGGTAAATCTTCACATGCAACACATTACTCTAAATTTTTAAAAAATAATTAATCAGATAAAATTTAAAATTTGGATTTTCAGGTCTTTTCTAGAGGGAACATAAATGTAAACAGAAAAAATAAAAGTGAAAATTATGAGTTGCTACAAGAGAAGCTTGAGATTTACTCTGTCCTTGTTAACAGAGTAAAATATGAGCTTTTGAGAAGCTTACCATCTCCCTTCATTATCTGGTTCTAACATGTACATTTTTTCCCCAAGTTTCATCTATCTGACAATTAGTCTGGTTCCTACAAATAAGGACTATATTTTTAATGTGGCTACAATGGTCGTTTCCTTATTTTTATCCACAGAATTATTTTATTAACTCAAAATAGTTTCTTATTATCATGGGCATCTTAGAGTCATCGAAATAAGGATAAAAAGTCAATGGAAATTTAAGACCAAAAGTTTTTGTCTAAGCATAATAGAATATTTTTATGATAGCACATTTTTTCCAATGAAATCTTCCTTTAGGGAGCCTCTAAGATTTACGTGTGATGGGAATGTTATATAAACTCAGATTAGTGCGATTCTAAGCAGAGTGATAAAAAGTAGAATGAAAGCTGAGTGCAATGACTCACATCTGTAATCCCAGCACTTTGGGAGGCTGAGCAGGACCGCTTGAGTCTGAAAGTTTGACACCAGCCTGGGCAATAATACTGAGACCTTGTTTCTACAAAAAAATAAATAAATAAAGCTGAGCATGGTAGTACAAGCCTGTAGCTTCAGTTACTCGAAAGGATGAAAAAAAAAAGGGTAGAATGAGGAATTAAGAAGGGTTGGGCATGTTAAATTGAAAGATACTTCCTAGGAGCGATTTGGTTGTTGTGGAAATCCTTTTGACATGTTTCCAATGGCCAAAAATTCAAGCTGGACCAAGCCCTGTGCTACTCTGAATCTTACCTGCTCCTTTCTCTCCTGACACATTCCCTACTTCAGAGTCTACATTCAAACATATTCTGATTACTTATATTCTTCAAATACATGTGATAATTTGAACTTCTGTGCCTGATTATTTTTTTCTCTTTCCTGGAAGGGACTTTGGTCAGAATACTAGAAAATTCTGACTCCTGGCTGGAGACACAGTTCAAGCTTTACTTCTTTAATAAAGCCTTCTCTGAGACATGGAATTCAATTCCTTTTAAATATGATTCTATTACTGGGCATCTGTAAATCATTTTTTCCACATCGTTCTTACCAAAAACACTCTGAGTTTCTTCAGGACAGGTGCTGTGCCTTTTTCAAGTTGCTATCTCTAGAGTAGATTTTCCCATGCCTGGCTTCACAGTAGAGTCATTTGATGAGCTTTAAACAGATAACCAACAGGCAAACATAAAAACTATAACTGAGACCCACCTGAAACCAGGTAAATCAGAATTTCTTGGGTAGAGTCAAAGAATCAATATTTAATTTTGAGTTTTCTAAGTGACTTCAGTAGACAGTTGGGTGGACAGTCATCTGTGTGCATGTACATAGATGGAGTTCATGTATAGTCACTGATTTGAATCAGATTGAAAACTAAAAAGAACTATAGTGAGTAATATGAATGATAGAATTCTGAAATAAAGCAAGCCAACTCAACATCACAATAGACATATTTCTCATATGCACTAAGACAAATACTAAAATAAACCCAAAAGGCATTAAATGCAAAAACTCAAAATATTCTGCTCCAAGAACTGAGATTGTGGGACTGAGACTATTTTGTTCATCTGTGAAACAAAAGGCATAAATTATTTGGTTTCTAGCATTTTTCAAGTCCAAACAAATATCAGAATCATAAAACTGAGATCAAAAGAAGATTATTATTATTAATTATTTTTAATTTTAATTTTAATTTTTTTTGAGTTAGAGTCTCACTCTGTCGCCCAGACTGGAGTGCAGTGGCCGCTCCCGGCCACCACAGCCTCGACCTGCTGGGCTCCAGCGATCCTTCTGCCTCAGCCTTCCAAGTAGCCGGAATTACAGGCATGCGCTACCATTCCCTGTTGATTTTTTGATTTATTGTAGAGATGAGGTCTTGCTGCCCAGGCGGGTCTCAAACCCGCGGGCTCAGGCAATCCACTCACTTCAGCCTCCCAAAGGCACGGGATTACAGGCTAAGCCACTGAGCCCAGTTAAAAGAAGATTAAGATCATCTTAATGACTTACCTTACAGATGACTGAATAATTTCATGCATGCAATGTCTTGTGGTTTTCAAAGCAATTTTGTGATCGTTACCTTCAGAAAAATACCCATGGAGCAGATAAGAAAACTGAGGCTTACAGGTATTGTGTGATGGACCAAAGACCATACAGATAATTATCTTTTGTCTTCCTTGGCATTTGTATGTCTAGACAGAAGAAGAAAAAGTCAAGGAAGTTTTTGAGATATTTTAATAACAGAAAAGTGAGGACATATATTTTTCATTTTCAGTGTGCATACAGTCAGAAAAGTGGATATGTCATTCACACCCAGCACCTTGCTGTATTTGTGACTTTCCTTTTCCTGTTGTTCATAGTGTTCTGTTCCCTGTCCCTACTGTCCCCCCTCCCCATTCACATGACTCAGGTGTAGACATGATTCTTATTTCCTTTTCCCTACCTCTTATTGAATGTTCTTATCAGAACCTATAGAGGGCTCCGCACATGTGCTTATTCACCTATGCTATATC
>NW_006957054.1:0-645 GCF_000164805.1 Carlito syrichta
TTGAGTTGGAGTCTCACTCTGTCGCCCAGACTGGAGTGCAGTGGCCGCTCCCGGCCACCGCAGCCTCGACCTGCTGGGCTCCGGCGATCCTTCCGCCTCAGCCTTCCAAGTAGCTGGAATTACAGGCATGCGCTACCACGCCCGGCTGATTTTTTGATTTATTGTAAAGATGAGGTCTCGCTGCCCAGGCGGGTCTCGAACCCGCGGGCTCAGGCAATCCACTCACCTCAGCCTCCCAAAGGCGCGGGATTACAGGCTGAGCCACCGGGCCCGGCTTGTGTGTACCTTTGATGCACCATTCTGCTCAGGTCCCATCCTGGAGAAGACTCACATGTCTTGCCTACTTCCTTCCTAGAACCCTAATGTATCTGTCTCTCACATTTTAACCAGTTTAAACCAAAAAGCTTTTTTTTAAAATAGAGACAGGAGTTTACTCAGCGCCTGGACTCAAATGAGCCTCTTGCCTCAACCTCCTGAGAAGCTAGAACTACAGGTGTGCACACTATATTTTATTTTTATAAAGATGAAGTCTTACTATGTTGCCCATACTGGCCTTGAACTCTTGGGCTCAAGGATTCTCCCACCTAGTTTCCCATGGAACTGAGATTGCAGGTTCTAACCACCGAGTCCATCCTAAAATAAAAA
>NW_006957055.1:0-783 GCF_000164805.1 Carlito syrichta
ATCCTCCTTCACAGAACAAGAAAGGCAAAAAGATAAGCAGGCAGGAAATGAGATATAGGGCCTTTCCCTGTCCAGGTAATGCCAAATGAAAATAACAGACAATCATGTTCAAATGTACAGATATTAAATATGTGATATGATTAATAAACTGTGTCCTATTACTGCTTCAGTTCATTTTTGTAGTACAGCACTAAGGCCACTATGTTTGCAATGTCTAGGTCTATAACTTAGGTCTTTGTCAACTTCAACATACCCGAATACGCTGTGACTGCATTTATCATCTGGGTTACAGAATTTGGCCTTGTTTATGTGAGAATTTTTATTAAGGAACTAGATTCAGTACAAGGCATAAGGGTTAATATTATTAATTCATCAAACTTTTTAAATAAAATAATCAAATGCTAAAGAATAGTAAATATTGAAATTCTTACATTTAAAAATAACCACTACAAATCATAGATTTTTCTTGTAGCCTTTCTCTTCTATGTCTTGTGTGAATAGTCACTGTGTGAGTTGACTGTCTGTGTTCAGCCTACACAACCAAAATTAACAGAGGGCATAATGGGGAAGTGACCTTGGTGAACACCGAGGCTCCTTCTCCCACATTTAGAAGAGACCTGCAATGAGTTTAATACATGGGGCTAGTGATGAAGTGGTACTTTGTGTTTTTATTATTGTCCCAAGGGTTTTTACCTCAGGTATATTTGACATATCAAAAGGTCATATTTATAATGCCACCATACATCAATGAAGGATCTTCACATTATAAGCTTTCTGACAGGG
>NW_006957056.1:0-800 GCF_000164805.1 Carlito syrichta
CCTTTGCTGTTGACACGGCCAAAGAATTCGGTTCAGTTGAGCATGAAGAAAACAGCATGTTTATGCAAAGTACTCACAGTTAACTTGGAAATGCTATTGTTCATTTTTCTACCTCCCACTATGCTTTTTGGCCTTTTCTTTCTTTTTTTTTTCTTTTAGATTTGACATAGGCAGGTTTTAGGAAGCATACAGACATTTTTGAAATTAAACTGCAGGCCAGGCTGCAGTCTACCCCAGCCTCATGGCAAATCAAAAGAAAACCCCCACCAGATGCAAGGCCACCTCTGGATTCACGGATTAGCATAATAACCACCTAGACACTTTGAGGTCAAGGCTCAATACCACCCCTTCACTGACCAAAGTCATGGAAATGATAATAAGACCACCTTGTAACTAAGGAACTTGTGGATTGGAAAAATCTGGCAGGTCTCCGCAAAAGACAATGTGGTCTGGAAAAGACCACCCTCCCCTCATCTCCCCCCATCAGGAACACAGAGACGTCAATCTCTGGAGTGACATTACCTGGGATCCACCCCCTTTAGCCTGTCAATCCTGGCCTTTTCTAACCTATGCAATGGTTAAACTCTGAGGCATGTCAAAGAGACTTTCTTTCACCTGGTTATGAGTTATTAATATTGTTTGAGTAAAAGCTTGTTTTAAATATAGTCATTTATTATTTGTTTTAGCTTTGGTGTTTAGATATAAGATATTTAGAGGTATAAGTTTATAATAAGTATAGGTATAAGATTTAAAGTTAGTGGAACTTTAGTACATATTTAGAAATATGTAGGTGATTTATA
>NW_006957057.1:0-667 GCF_000164805.1 Carlito syrichta
CTTGGCTAGGTAGGTTTAGGGAGAATGGCGGGAGCATAATTGAGAGACAGAACTTATCAGAGGAGGTTGTTATATAAGGGAGGAAAGACATCAGAAACTAAAGGGGATTGTGAGGTTCAAAGGATAAATAACAGTATGTTTGAATACTGTCAAGAATGCTTCAGCAAAAAGTTAAAAATTGAGAAGGCTGGTTGTGGTGGCTCATGCCTATAATCCCAATACTTTGGGAGGCTGAGGCAGGAAGATTGCTTGAGCCCAGGAGTTTGAGATTTCCCTAGGCAACATATAGCAAGACCTCATCTCCACAGAAAAGTCAAAGAACCAGTCAGATGTAGTGGGGTGGGTACCTATGGGTCCCAGCTACTGAGAGGCTGAGGCAGAAGGATTGCTTGAGCCCAGAAAGTTGAGGCTGCAGCTCGAATATGCCACTGCACTCCAGCCCAGGAAACAAGGACCCCGAATAAAAAAACAAAAACAAAAAACATTGAGACGAGAGAAAAGGAAGGCTAGCTGGCTAGTCCAACACCCCACAGAAGCCAAGGAGTGGGACCTAGTGCCACAGATATGCCTGCCCTAAGAGGAATTTCTCCCCAGCAGGTTGCAAACTTCAGCAGATATCAGAATCACCTGAAAGGCTTGCTGAGGCCTATATTGTTGAACCTCACCT
>NW_006957058.1:0-800 GCF_000164805.1 Carlito syrichta
GTGCAGTGGGGGGAGGGCAAAAAAGGAATCAAGGGGGTGAAAAAAAGGATGAAGCAGTGCATCACCAACCTGGAAGATCAGTGATTACTTTAAAAAAAATTTTTGAGACTCAATTTGCATAACAAAATGATACAATTCTGTGGCATTTGGTACATTCATGAGTTGGTACAACTATCGGATCGATTTCATTTTTCATCCCCAAAAGAAAAACCTGTACCTATCAGCACTCAGCCACTCCCTCTTCCATCCTCCCACTGGCCCCAAGGACCCACCAGTTCCTGGGGATTTGCCTTTTCTGTCAATTCAAATAAATGGAATCAAATATGACATTCGGTATCTGGTTTTCTCCCTGAGCAGAACAGCTTAAAGGTGTACCTATGCTCCAGTGCGTGTCACTATTTCATTCCCTTTCACTACTGTATAGTATTCTGTAATATTGCTATGACCCACTTGCTTATCCATTCATCAGCTGCTGGACATTTAGGTTGTTTCCCCTACTAAGTTACATTGACTGAGATTTTATTCTCTGCCAGTTATCACCTGGCTCAATTCATCCCATTTTCGATAAGAAGTAGAGTATATTAAGAATTTGCCAAAGATTTAGTGCTAGGCAGTAGGAGAGCTAGGATTTGAACTCAGGCATTTAGACCTCAGAAATAACAGATTCACCGTAGAACATGAGAAAGATACAAATGGCCGAAATTCACCCATTTCTCAGTATTTCAAATACATCTACCTCCCCTCTCCCTTAGAGACACCTACTTTTGCCACTTTTGAAATTTAGTTCGGGGAAATTATTT
>NW_006957059.1:0-597 GCF_000164805.1 Carlito syrichta
TCCAGACGACACTAAGAAGTCAAGTAGTATCAGAAGAGAGTGAGAAGGCAAGTCGTATCAGAAGACACTAAGAAGACAAGTTGTATCAGAAGACACTAAGAAGGCAAATACAATCAGACGACACTAAGAAGGCAAGTAGTATCAGACGACACTAAGAAGGCAAGTAGTATCAGACGACACTAAGAAGGGAAGTAGTATGAAACGACATTAAGAAGGCACGTAGTATCAGACGACACTAAGATGGCACATAGTATCAGACGACACTAAGAAGGCATGTAGTATCAGATGACACTATGAAAGCATGTAGTATCACACGACACTAATAAGGCACATAGTATCACACGACACTAATAAGGCACATAGTATCACACGACACTAAAAAGTCACGTAGTATCGCACCACACTGAAAAGGCACGTAGTATCACATGACACTAATGAGGCACATAGTATCACATGACACTAACAAGGAACGTAGTATCACACGACACTAATAAGGCACGTAGTATCACAATACACTAATAAGGCAAGTAGTATCACATGACACTTATAGGCAAGTAGTATCACACGACACTAATAAGGTAAGTAGTATCACACGAC
>NW_006957060.1:0-744 GCF_000164805.1 Carlito syrichta
GAAGCAAATAAAAGTCGCTTGGGGCAAGATCAGGTGAATAGGAGGGCGGACATGGGGTTATGCTGCTTTTGGTCAAAAACTGCTGAACACTCAGTGCGGTGTGGGCAGGTGCACTAGTAAATCACTCATCATAAAATGGGGAAATGCACTGAAAGAATCTCAAAAAAAAAAATCACTGAAGCAGAATGTAGGCTCTCGCAGCAATGCTAGCTGGTACACTGATGCTGATGGATTGCTAGAACACCAACCTACCAGGGGAAGCCTGTACTACAAGGAATCTAAAAGATATTTCTGTTTTTCTTGGGGGGGGCCCACCTTCATGTAAGGATAAGGAGATTATTATGGGCAGACTATAAAAGGCATGGGAAATTTTGTGAGAATTATTTCTTCTATAACATACTTTTTTGTGAAGCAAGATCTATGAAATCTGGGGGAAATATTTTTCATCCAATTTCATTTTTCTTTCCAAAAAAAATCACATGTAGTAAATACATGAAGACTTATTAAAATAAAAATAGGATACAGCAAACAATCAAGGAGGGTTAAGGATAATTTCACAGTAGCATAACTGACAAGGATGAGGATAATAATGGAAGTAATAAATCCAGACAATTCAGGGAATGTTGTTTTGTTTTTGAAACAATATGTAGATGTTAAGAATATAATTAATGATTTCTCCTCTATGAAGAATCTCTTCAATATCAGTTTTAAAGGTAGTTATTACCTAGCATACTTCCCTGCTTT
>NW_006957061.1:0-772 GCF_000164805.1 Carlito syrichta
CAGGCCTTTGGCAATGTCTCAGGATACAAAATAAATGTGCAATAGACGATTGCATTTCTTTCCACCAATAATAAACAAACAGAAACCCAAATGAAACGCACAATTCCATTCACAATAGTCACACAAAAAAGAAATACCTTGGAATCTTCCTAACCAGAGACGTGAAAGACTTTTATAATGAAAACTACAAAACACTGCTCAAAGAAATCAAAGATGACACAAACAAGTGGGAAAATGTCCTATGCTCATGGATTGGAAGAATCAACATTGTGAAGATGTCCATCTTATCTAAGGAAATCTACAAATTCAATGCAATACTCATCAAACTACCAGTAACATTCTTCTCAGACCTAGAAAAAACAACGCAGGAATTCATATGGAAACACAAACGTCCAAGAATAGCCAGAACAATCCTCAGTAAAAAAAAAAAAACAAAACAGGTGGTATCACATTACCAGACTTCAAACTTTTTTATAAAGCTACAATCACCGAAACAGCTTGGTATCGATATAGGAACAGGCACAGAGATCAATGGAATAGAATTGAGATTCCAGAGTCAAAACCTCAATTTCTCAACCAACTTATCTTCAACAAAGCCTCCACCACCTACCACTGGGGGAGAGGAGAACCTATTCAGTAAATGTTGCTGGAAAAACTGGCTGACCACATGCAGAAGATTCAACAGGACCCATATCTATCGCCATGCACAAAGGTTAATTCCAAAGGATCAGAGACCTAAATGTAACACCTCAAACAGCATAAACCTTAGAAA
>NW_006957062.1:0-749 GCF_000164805.1 Carlito syrichta
CTGGGCTCCAGCGATCCTTCCACCTCAGCCTTCCAAATAGCTGGAACTACAGGTGCGCACTACCACGCCCGGCTAATTTTTGATTTATTGAAGACACGAGGTCTAGCTAAGTTGCCCAGGGGTGTCTAGAACCTGTGGGTTCAAGCAATCCACTCGCCTCGGCCTCCCAAAGCATGGGATGACAGGTTGAGGCACCGAGTCCAGCTTAAACACATTTAATTTTCGTCCGAGTGTTACTCTAGTTGCCCAGGCAGGAATGAAGGCGCACCATCACAGCTTATCATGACCTTGACCTCTTGGGCCAAGCGATTCTCCCGTCTCAGTTTCCCAAGCAGCTGGAACCACAAGCAAGTGTGACCACCCTCGGCTCCATGTTTTGAGCTTTTATAGCTACGTGGATGCGTTATGTTGTCCGGGCTGGCCTCAAATCCCTAGGCTCTGACAATGTCCTCCTCTCAGCTTCCCTACGTGAAGGGATTATGGCATGAGTTGCTGGGCTTCGGCGATCCTTCCAAGTGAACGGAATGACAGGCGTGCGAGTCTACGTCCAGCTAATTTTTTTTATTTATAGCAGAGACACGGTTTCAGTCTTGCTATCTTACCAGGCTGGCCTTGTTTTTTGATTTATTGCAGAGATGAGGTGTCGCCAAGTGGCCAGGGTGGGTCTCAAACCCCTGAACTCAGGCCATCCTCTCGCCTCAGCCTCCCAAAGTGCTGAAGTTCAGGTAGAAGCCATCGCAGATGGCTGA
>NW_006957063.1:0-744 GCF_000164805.1 Carlito syrichta
GAGACTCCTTGCCTTCTTAGTGTCGTCTGATACTCCTTGACTTCTTAGTGCCGTTTGATACTACATGTATTGTTAGTGCCATTTGATACTACTTTTCTCATTAGTGCCGACTGACACTGCTTGCCATATTAGTGCCGTCTGATCCTACTTGCCTTAATAGTGCCATCTGATCCTACTTGCCATAATAGCGCCATGTGATACTCCTTGCCTTATTACTGCTGTCTGTTACTCCTTCCCTTCTTAGTGCTGTCTGATACTCGTTGACTTATTAGTGCCGTCTGATACTCGTTGCCTTATTAGTGCCATCTGATACTCGTTGCCTTATTAGTGCCGACTGATGCTACTTGCCTTATTAGTGCCATCTGATCCTACTTGCCTTATTAGTTCCGTCTGATACTACTTGCCTTATTAGTGCCGTCGGATACTATTTGCTCTCTTAGTGCCGTCGGATACTACTTGCCTTCTTAGTGCCATCTGAGTACTTGCCTTCTTAGTGGCATCTAATACTACTTGACTTCTTAGTATCATCTGAACTACTTGCCTTCTGGGTGCCGTCTGATACTGCTTGCCTTCTTAGTGTCATCTGATACTACTTGCCTTTCTTAGTGTCGTCTGATACTACTTGCCCTCTTACTGTCGTCTGATACTACTTGCTCTTTTATGTTGTCTGATACTACTTTCATTCATATTGCCGTCTGATACTCCTTGCCTTATTAATGCCATCTGATCCTACTTGCCTTATAA
>NW_006957064.1:0-717 GCF_000164805.1 Carlito syrichta
GTCATGAATCCACCTAGCAATGGTTTTGATATTTCTGAATCCATCATGCTACTGCTCTATTTTCTACTGTTCTTGACCAGTAGGGAGATTAGACCCACTACATTTGACAATGAAGAAACTTGAGATATAAAAATAAAAAGTTTAGGACCCTGAGAAAGAACTTTGTCTCCATCATGGTTTCTCATTTATGGCTGAGAGTCACCATACAATCAGAAATTTAAACAAAAAAGAATTACTTTTTGCAGCTACTACTTTGGTACATGCTTATTAGTGGCTATATATTGCTGTAATTTTCTGTTCATTTATCAATTTTTAATAAATTAAGATTAAGGATCAGATTTTTTCTCTGCAGTAAATGATGAACAGAATTGAGATAAACTTAAAACTATGCAATAAATGCAAGAATTGCAAAAATAAAATTATTTCAGTAATTTTTTGCAGCTCATGATTTACTGTGGAATGTTAGAAATTACAAAATACCTGATTTACATCTGATGTGCTAAACGTTTGCTTATTTGTAAAACACAATGAGAATAATAATGAGAGAATGTACCAATTTGCAATGTAAGTTTGGCCGGGCTCAGTGGCTCAGCCTGTAATCCCGCGCCTTTGGGAGGTTGAGGTGAATGAATTGCCTGAGCCCGCGGGTTTGCGACCCGCCTGGGCAACTTGGTGAGACCTCATCTCTACAATAAATCAAAATCAGCTGGGTGTGGT
>NW_006957065.1:0-703 GCF_000164805.1 Carlito syrichta
GCTGAGAGTCACCATACAATCAGAAATTTAAACAAAAAAGAATTACTTTTTGCAGCTACTACTTTGGTACATGCTTATTGGTGGCTATATATTGCTATAATTTTCTGTTCATTTATCAATTTTTAATAAATTAAGGTTAAGGATCAGTTTTTTCTCTGCAGTAAATGATGAACAAAATTGAGATAAACTTAAAACTATGCACTAAATGCAAGAATTGCAAAAATAAAATTATTTCAGTAATTTTTTGCAGCTCATGATTTACTGTGGAATGTTAGAAATTACAAAATACCTGATTTACGTCTGATGTGCTAAAAGTTTGCTTATCTGTAAAACACAATCAGAATAATAATGAGAGAATGTACCAATTTGCAATGTAAGTTTAGCCGGGCTCAGTGGCTCAGCCTGTAATCCCGTGCCTTTGGGAGGCTGAGGTGAATGAATTGCCTGAGCCCGCGGGTTTGTGACCCGCCTGGGCAACTTGGTGAGACCTCATCTCTACAATAAATCAAAAATCAGCCGGGTGTGGTAGCGCACGCCTGTAGTTCCAGCTACTTGGAAAGCTGAGGCAGAATATCGCCGGAGCCCAGCATGTCGAGGCTGCGGTGTTCGGGAGCAGCCACTGCACTCCAGTCTGGGAGACAGAGTGAGACTCCAACTCAAAAAATAAATAAATTTTAAAAAATGTAAGTTTAGGTCAAGTGCT
>NW_006957066.1:0-689 GCF_000164805.1 Carlito syrichta
CCTCCCGTTATTATGTCAAGGTTCTAAGGCTGATGTCATAAATGACAATTTGACATGCTAATTTCCCTGACATTACTTACCTCTTTTAATGTAGAAATTAGCCTTTTAGTCAATCTACTGATTCAAGGAAATAATCATTAAGTGAACATCATTCTTCTCAGACCTGGAAATTATAATAAAGATTTCATATGTTTCGGGCTCGCTGGCTCAGCCTGTAATCCCGCGCATTTGGGAGGTTGAGGTGAGTGGATTGCCTGAGCCCACGTGTTCGAGACCCGCCTTGGCAGTGAGACCACATCTCTACAATAAATCAAAAAATCAGCCAGACGTGGCAGTGCATGCCAGTCCTTCAGGCTACTTGAAAAGCTGAGGCAGAAACATCACCAGAGTCCATCTGGTCAAGCTTTTGGTGGCCGGGAGTGGCCACTGCACTCCATTCTGCGACAGAGTGGGATTCCAACACACACACACACACACACACACCCACCTATTCACCCCAGAATTCACATGAAACCCAAAACAATCAAGAATAGCCCAATGAATCTTATCAAAAGAAACAAAGCAGCGCTATCACTGTTCCAGACTTCAAACTTTACTATATGTTTCCAGTAATCAACACAGCCTGTATTCGTACAGATTACGTCCATCGGCCAATGGGTCAGACAGAGAATGAAATTCTCAAATTCTCA
>NW_006957067.1:0-401 GCF_000164805.1 Carlito syrichta
GACAAGGCAGTCACTAGGCCTAGTGATGTTGGTCACTGCAACCAGACAGGAAGCCAACTGAAAGCTTATTGTTGGAACCATCACTATCCTGCATCTTCATTAACAAATACCAAGTTTTGTATTGATGTAAACACTCAAGTTCAAGGTCTTAAAAGGATTTCACTCCAGTTGTGCCCATGCCTAATTTAATCAGAACAGTGGTTCTACTGAACTTCTGCTAGGTAGCTGGTTGAAGTGATTTCTTTTTTTTTTTTTTGAGTCAGAGTATCACTCTGTCTCCCAGGCTGGAGTTCGGTGGCACGTTCACAGCCACCCCAGCATTGACCCACTGTGCTCAGGTAATCCTTCCACCACAGTCTTCCAAGTAGTCAGAACTACAGGCACATGCTACCATGCCCAGC
>NW_006957068.1:0-4530 GCF_000164805.1 Carlito syrichta
CCCTTTCCCTAGACAGCTGCCAGCCCTGGGGTTACACAGAAGACGACCATGTCTCTGGGCTTGGCCTCTGAGCTTTGAGCCTTCTTCACTTCCTATGTCACATCTCCATTTCTCTAAAGGTGGGTGGTGGGGAGGGCAGAGGAAGGGTGTGTCCTTGGATTCTAGACCTAAGTGCAAAACGTCTGGGCAAGGCTCCTGAAGAGAGACCAGAAGAGCTTCTTCATGAGCCTGGGGGGGCAAAAGCTTTCTTTAATGGGCAAAGAAAATTCAAACCCTGTAAGAAAATATTGATTTGATTGGATGTCATTAAAATGATAAACTTTTGTTTGAAGCTGTTCAAAAAGTGAAGAGACAGGTGTGTGTGAGAGAGAACCGGTGATCCACAAAGCTAACAAACATCCAGAATATGTTTTACAAATCAATCAGAAAAATGTTATCAACTCCATTTTTAAAGGTGCAAAAGGCTTGACCAGGCACTTCATAAGAGAGTATGTACAGTGGGCCATTATCACCTGAGAAGAGCTCGATGTCATATTCACCAGGAGAACAGTCACAGTGGAACACTGCAGTCCCCTCCAGAATGACATATAAAGTCCTGACAAGGTGAATGTGCTGAGCGTGTGGCATGGCCAGGGCCCTGTTGCTGTCAGTGGATACTCACACAGACACCCCAGAAACCAACCAGCATCACCCACCAAAGCTATACTTGTGTGCCCTGTGACCACCAACTCCATGCCTTGACAGGAACCAGAGAGGTCAGTGCTGATGTCTCCAAAGACATGTGAGTTTACAGATGCTTTATCTGTGAGACTGAATGCTGGACACAACCAACACATCCACCAGCGAGGCAGGTACACAAGTGAATCACAGCACGTTGGATATTGGGCATGATGCAGCACTAAGCAAAACTGTCCATACACACCAATGGGGTGGCCCCCAAAGAGGCCATGCGGGGGGCAAGCCAGGCCCAAAGAGCTTGGGACATGAGATTCCTGGAGTGTCAGAAGTGGTGGACAGAAGCCGGAAGCTCCATAGATCAGACTCAGGCACAAAGACATTCTGTGTCCTGGTCTTGGGGGCGGCTCCATGGGCGTCTGCTTGGGCCACACCTCACTAACCTATGCACTTGACCTTTTCTCGGCTGCCCCGTGGTGTTTGAAGTAGCAGAGCCTGGATGGGCCCCCAGTCCAGCTGAGGCCCATCACTTGCCAGCTCCCCTTGCGGCTGTGCCCAGGTCCCTGGCCTTCCCTGTGCCTTGGTCTCCTAGCCACAAGAGCAAGAGAAGGCTCACACTGTCTCATGGGGTTACCATGAAGATGAAGTCAGTTCGTACCCAAAAGGGCTCAGAGTCCGGGCCAGTTCATCACACCTCAGTGGTCACTAGGCTGTTCCTTTCTTTGGGTGACAGGTTTGTCTGCCACAGTGGGTGCGACCCCACCCATTCCTCACCCTCCTTTGGCACCCACACTACACATGTCCTGGGAAGTGGACCCTTGGAGGGCTCTGTGTTTGGTTCTGACCTTCATTGCTGTTGCCTGTGGAGTATAAATATTGCTAAAAAACTCAGCACCCACAAATTCCCAATCAATATTAGAAGTCATATGTAATGCCTTTGGGCTAGGATTTGGATTTCAGAGCTTCGTGCGTTGCTAATGCCTTTTCAGTTTGGAACAGAGATGTCCCAATCTGTAAAATCTGTGTCCCTCTCAGAAGAAAGCAAATGGGCACTTCTTCCGTGATGAGCAACCCAAGGTTCAGTGTCCAAACCGGCATCAGAGCTAATCAGTCCACACGCGATGATGCAGACCAAGCACAGGAATCCCCAGGGTCTTCTCTGGAAGTTGAAGGTCACTAGCTGGGATTCCTTACATCCTGCCCTGTGTGCCTTGATGCCAGCCTTGTATGGTCTCTTCCTGGGATCTGTCATGACCCTTACATGGGGTCTTTAGGTGTGCTTACTTTCTCATATTTTCTGCTCTAGTATTCTGGAGAGAGAATCACTTCTTCCTAGACAATCCCTTGCTGTGGTCTTTGGGTAACTAATAATTATTCCTACATCTGACTGAGGGCGAACATTATTAACATGCTCTGAGTTACACACAAATACACACACACGAACACACACACATACACACACACACTCACACATGTGCACATCAGGAGAATACACGTCTTCCCAGAACGCATGTTCCAGACACACAAGAGGGAGGCTGTGCACAAGGGCCTCATGTCTGAAGCCTGAGGGTAGTCAGTGGGCAGGTGAGGGGTGGGTGTGGTGGGTGGGGGCTGGTGTGAGGGGCGGGTGTGACAGGTGGGGGTGGGTACAGCCACAGACACCCCCAGACACCTGCACACATGCCCTCCAGGTGCACCAGAACCGCCCAATCTCCGGTTCTGAGGAGCAGTGGGGCTGGCTGCCTTCCTTCTCTGAGAGTTCTGGGATGAGCTGACAGGACTCGGCACACAGGAGACCAGACAGGCAGAAGATGAATCAGAAGCCATCTGAGCCCGGTGGGCAGGTATGCGAGATCCTGACTGCAGAATGCTGGGCAGGTTACCTTGGAGAGAGGCCTGCCTGTCACCTTCTGAGACCTCCCTACTCTCCCTCTCTGGGTTCTCAGAGGTGCCCCTACTCTCTGCCCTACCTGTCTCTGAGACCCCCCTACTCTCCACATCCATGGGGTCTCAGAAGACCCCATACTCTTGCTCTCTCTGGGGTCTCAGGGTTCCCCCTACTCTCCCCATCTCTGGGGTCTCAGATGACCTCCTACTCTTGCCCTCTCTGGAGTCTGAGAGGACACCCTAGTCACCCCCTCTCTGGTGGACCACAGAGGCCCCTCTACTCTTCCCCTCTTCGTGGTCTCAGAGGTCCCCCTACTCCCCCCGCTGAGGCCTCAGAGGCCGCCCTACTCTCCCCATCTTTGGAGTCTAGGAGGACACCCTACTCTCGCCTTCTCTGGAGTCTCAGAAACCCTGTACTCTCACCATCTCCGGTGTCTCAGAGGCCCCCACTCTCCCCCTCTCCGGAGTCCAAAAGGCCCTACTACTCTCCTCCTATCTGGAGTCTCAGAAAGTCACCATATTCTCCCCGTGTCCGCGGTCTCAGACATACCCTACTCTCCCCCTCTCTGGAGTCTCAGAGAACCCTCTACTCTCCCCATCTCCAGGATCTCAGAGGTCCCCCACTCCCCCTTTCTGGGGTTTCAGAGGACCTACTACTCTCACCCTCCCTGATACCTCAGAGGCCCCCCTACTCTCCCCCTCTCTGGGGTCTCAGAAGACCCAGTACTCTCCCCCTCTCTGGTGGATCATGGAGACCCCCTACTCTCCCTGCTCTGGGTTCTCAGAGAACCCCCTACACTTGCCCTCCCTGGTGTCTCAGAGGCCCCCCTGCTCTCCTCATCTCTGGGGTCTCAGAGGACACTCTACTCACCTCCCTAGTGGTCTGGGTTCGCCCTACTATCCTGCTCTCCTGGGTCTCAGAAGACCCCCTACTCTCCCTCTCTGGGTTCTCAGAGGCCCCACTACTCTCTCCATCTCCAGGTTCTCAGCGGCCCTCACTGCTCCTCTCTGGGGTCTCAAAGGACCCCATACTCTTGACCTCTGTGGGATCTCAGAACCCCCGCTTCACTCCCCTTCTCTTGAATCTCAGAGGGCCCCTTACTCTCCACCTCTCCTGGGTTGCAGAAGGCCACCCTCTTCTCCCCATCTCCGGGCTCTCAGAAGACCCCCTACTCTCCCTCTCTCAGGTCTCAGATGCCTCCCTACACTCCTCGTCTTGGGGGTCCCAAGTGCCCCCGACTCTCCCCCTCTCTGGAGTCTCAGAAGGCCACCCCACTCTCCCCCTCTCCGTGGTCTCAGAAGACTCCCTACTCTCCCCCCTAGTGGTCGCAGAGGCTTTGTACTCTCCCTCTCTCTAGTGTTTCAGAGCATCCCCTACTTTCACCTCTAGGGTCTAAGAGGCCCCCCTATTCTCCCCTCTCTTGTGGATCCCAGAGGCCCCCCTACTCTCTGCCTCTCAACAATCTCAGAAGACTCCCCTACTCTCCTCCTAAGCGGTCTCTGAGGTACCAACCTCTCCTTCCCTGGGGTCTCAGAGGCCTTCCTATTCCTACTCTTCCCCTCTCTGGGGCTCAGTGGCCGCCTACTCTCCGGGGTCTCAGAGGACCCCATACTCTCCCCCTCTCTGGGGTCTCAGAAGGCCGCACCACTCTCCTCATCTCTGGGGTTTAAGAGGACCCCTATTCTCTCCCTCTCTGGGGTCTCAGGGGCCCCCTGACTCTACCCAACCCCTGGACCACAGAGGCCCCCTCTCTGGGGTCTTAGAGGGCCACCCTACTCTCCTTCTCTCTGGGGTTTCAGAGGAACCCCTATTTTCATCCCAAGAGATCTCAGAGGCCTCCATACTCTACCCTCTATGGTGTCTCAGAGGTTTCCCTACTCTCCCCCTCTCTGGCATCTCAGACGGCTCCCGTACTCTTCCCATCTCCAGGGTCTCAGACACCCCCTATTCTCCCCTCTTTGAAGTAT
>NW_006957069.1:0-307 GCF_000164805.1 Carlito syrichta
AAATGGGAAATAGTCTTACTAAGCCTATTGAACTCTGCAGAGTGTCAAGAAATGAATTCACTCAAACCACTAGGGATCCTTTCCCTGGAACTCCATATGCTCTGAATCAGTGGAAGTGAGGTAACTCCTGAAACGTTTGAGGGCTTCAGTAGAACCTTTTATCTCCTAAGGATTGTTCAGTTGAAAATTGCTTCTGACAATACCTGCAGGTGCAAATGCCTTTGAACAAAGTCCATTCCACAAAAACAAATCACACACACACACACACACACACACACACACTCTCTCTCTCTCTCTCTCTCTCTCT
>NW_006957070.1:0-622 GCF_000164805.1 Carlito syrichta
GCAAATAAGAGACCTTTACTGTGTTGCATATCTCAACTAACATTATAATGTGATTTTATAATAGCATTGGCTATTTGCTATTAAAAGGACCTTGGGGGTAATCTACTTCAACCCCTTCAATTTAATTTATCTTTTTGTAACACAAGTGTCATTACAATATAATTCTCTATCGTTCATGTCACACTATGAGGTCCGAGGCATACATCATAGAAATGATGCCTCAGCCCTCAGAGACCTTGTTTGCCCTTCCTCCCTCACATGAACCCATATGGGGGATTCTTCCTATAGCAGGTGCTAGTACCTGGCCCTGAAAAACCTCCTGCTGGGCAGAGTCCTCCACCCCTGACTCAAAGCTAGAGTGCTGTCTAAGTGACATTAATGTATGGGAGGTAAGTGGCTTAGTTATCTCCTGAGCATTAGGTTGCAGCCAACCAAATGAGCAAAGGACACTTCTTTGGGAACACCCTAAGAACTTAGTTCACACTGACTGGAATGCAAAGGGTGACTAGCGGTCCTGACTTGCTGTGATGGAGGAGTTTGAGGGCCCAGAACTTTCAGTACTAAAATCTGAAAAATCCCCAACAAGCCAGATGACTGCTTTATCTCAGATGTCCATGTGACA
>NW_006957071.1:0-747 GCF_000164805.1 Carlito syrichta
AGTCAGCTAAATATTTGGCCGACTAGTTAGGTCTTCTAACTAGCCACCACCTACTTAACCGAGCTAACTATGGGGCCAACTCGTCAGTCAACTATTTAACCAAGCTAAATAGTCGGTCGATTAGTCGGCTAACTTGTTCAGCCAGCTAACAAGTCGGCCGAGTAGTCAGCCAACGTGTTAAATGAGCTAATTAGTTGGCCAACTCGTCAGCCAACAAGTTAAGTCACTTAGCTGACTCATTAACCAGCTAGTTAATTCAGCTATTTAACTCGTTTACCAACTAGTTAAAACAGTTATGCAGCTCATTAGTCAACTCGTTAATTCAGCTAGCTTTCTTGTTAGCCAACTAGTTAATTCAACTAACTAAGTGAGCTAGCTAACTAACTAGCTACCTAAGTCATGTACCTAAGTCACCTAGCTCACTAGTTAGCTAATTATTTAAGTCAATTACTTAAGTGTGCTACCTAACTAGTTAGCTAACTAGCTAAGTCAGCTGGTTATTCAGCTACTTAAATATTTAGCTAACTATTTAATTCAGGTAGTTAAGTCAGCTAGCTAACTAGTTAAGTCAGCCAGTTAAGTCAGCTAACTAAGTAGTCAAGTCAGCTAGCTAAGTCAGCTAGTTAAGTCAATTTCAAATTTAGTCAGTTGGTTAAGAGAACTAGCTAGCTAGTTAGCTAAAGGTTTAAGTCAGCATGTTGAATCAGTTAGCTAGTTAACTAACAGGTTAAGTCATCTTGTTGAGTC
>NW_006957072.1:0-648 GCF_000164805.1 Carlito syrichta
TTTAAGGGGTTTAAGATAACTATAGAAAGTTTTCCTCAAAATTGTTCAGTTTTCTCCACCTTAATTATTAATCAATGAACAATGGCTATATCAGCCACTGGTTCATTCAAGTAATTGAGGATGCTAGTACCACACTGATAAATTAATCCTGTCATGTAGCTGCTATGCCTAAGAAAAAACTCTGATGTTCATTATACCCAAATGCTGCTAAGCCACTAAACCATGAATCCTGGCTCCAAGTCCACTAAATACTAACCAATTTTGCTATAGTGAACTTGAATCTAGTAGACATATTTTTGGCGACTAAACAGGAGCAATATTTCCCTCACTGTGCTTTCATTTTTATCCCTCTACCTGATATTTTTAACTTTGCCTTTTGGAAAATCTCCGTATTCAAAACCCAACTTTCTAAGTCTCAACTCAAACGTGACGAACTTCTAAAACTCTTCCCCATTTCCTTTATATTACTTCCACCTCTGTTTTACCCCCATTCTCCCACCTTATTAAGGTAGTATTTTTCTCTTCTGAAATCCCATGCCTTGGTCAGTATTCATTAAATTGGTATTCAGCTTATTCAATTTTCCTCTTTATGTAACATTTTACCCATATGGTCTCTGCCTTACATGTTCTTGTCTGCTAAAAAGACAA
>NW_006957073.1:0-973 GCF_000164805.1 Carlito syrichta
TCATTCTTGTTTAGCCCACAGCAGATGATCTGTTGATTTTAAGGACTGAGATCTGCTAAAACCCCGATTCTTTTTCACCCTTGGCAAGGGGCTGTGCATTTTCCTGTATATTAGGACTCTCATTAGATACAGCCTGCTTCGAAATTGTGATTCTTTTGAGAACTTTCCAAGAGGCTCTGTAGATTTTTGGGATTCAGTACTTGCGTAAACCAGTCCTTATTCTTTCTTAGCAAAAGGTCATGTAGTTGCCTGTAAATAAGGACTCCATTTTCCAGATTCATTCTCGAAAACACCATGATTCGTGTTTAGCCCATAGCAAGATGATCTTAAGCTTTTTTGGGATTGAGGACCCTAGTAACGCAGATTCCTTATTTTTACTTAGCAATAGACAGTGAAGTTTCCTTTGTGTGAGGACTAACATTACCTAGATTCGTACTTCAAAACCTGATTCGTGGTTACCTCTTGGGAAAATGGCCTGTAGTTTTTGAGATTGAGGACTCATATAAAAAAGATTCCTTGTACTTCGTTAGCAATATGACGTGTGGTTTCCTGTAAATGACGACCTCCATTACCCAGCTTCCTGCTTCACTCTGCAGAATGCCGAGACTGTTCCTGGTGACCAAGAATTCCAGTTTTTTGGATATCAAGAGAAAGAAGTCCATAATGTTCTTGAGGAACTGGAATTCAAGATACTTGGTTCCCCTTCATAAGACCTCCACAAAATGTGGAATATTCCAAACACAAAGCCCCAATTCCTAACTGCCCACCCACAAGAATTTTCTGTATTTTGAGGTCACCTGAATCGAGGAATTTTGTAACTATATACCTTTTGATTCTGGGGAAAATGATTATGATCGTAGATGGTCCCAGGAAACAAAAGGATTTCTAGGGCCGAATCCTTGATTACAACTAACAAGAGTATCCGAAAGATCCTGAGGATCTGTAATTACAGCTTTAGTGTATCCACGGAGTA
>NW_006957074.1:0-1703 GCF_000164805.1 Carlito syrichta
TGTCTTATAAGTTCCATCTGATACTACTTGCCTTATTAGTGCCGTCTGATCATACTTGCCTTATTAGTGCCGTTTGATCCTCCTTGCCTTATTAGTGCCGACTGATCCTACTTGCCTTATTAAAGCCGTCTGATACTCCTTGCCATGTTAGTGCTGTGTGATACTCCTTGCCCTAGTAGTGCTGTCTGATACTACTTGCCTTCTTAGTGACGTCTGATACTACTTGCCTTATTAGTTCCGTCTGATACTCCTTGCTATATTAGTGCCGTCTGATACTCCTTGCCTTATTAGTGCCATCTGATGCTCCTTACTTGATCACTTCCGTTTGATACTCCTTGCCTTATTATTGCCTTCTGATACTCCTTGCCTTATTACTGCCGTCTGATACTCCTTACCTTATTAGTGCCAACTGATACTCCTCACTTGATTAGTGCCCTCTGATACTCCTTGCCTTATTAGTGCCGTCTGATACTCCTTCCCTTATTAGTGTCGTCTGATAATCCTTGCCATATTAGGCCATCTGATACTCCTTGCATTATTAGTGCCGTGGGATACTCCTTGCCTTATTAGGGCGTCTGATATTCCTTGCCTTATTATTGCCGTCTGATCTTACTTGCCTTATTAGTGTCGTCTGATACTCCATGCCTTACTAGTGCCGTCTGATACTCTTTGCCTTTTTTAGGGCATCTGATACTCCTTGCCTTATTAGTGCCGTCTGATGCTACTTGCCATATTAGTGCCATCTGATACTACTTTCCTTATTAGTGCCGTCTGATAATACTTGCCTTTTTAGTGCCGTCTGATACTCCTTGCCTTATTAGTGCCACGTGATACTACTTGTCTTATTAGTGCCGTCTGATACTCCTTGCCTTATTAGTGTCTTGTGACACTACGTGCCTTATTAGTGTCATTTGATACTACGTGCCTTAAATGTGTCGTGTGATACTACATGCCTCATTAGTGTCGTGTTATACTATGTGCCTTATTAGTGTCGTGTGATACTATGTGCCTTATTAGTGTCATGTGATACTGCTTGCCTTATTAGTGTCGTGTGATACTACGTGACTTATTAGTGTCGTGTGATACTACATGCCTTATTAGTGTCGTGTGATACTACGTGCCTTATCAGTGTCGTGTGATACTACGTGCCTGATTAGTGTCATGTGATACTACGTTCTTTCATAGTGTCATCTGATATTACGTGCCTTCACAGTGTCGTCTGATACTACTTGCCATCTTAGTGTCATCTGATACAACGTTCTTTATTAGTGTCGTCTGATACTACGTGCCATCTAAATGTCGTCTGATACTCCATGCCATCTTAGTGTCATCTCAAAATACTTATCTTCGTAGTGTCGTCTGATACTACTTGCCTTCTTAGTGTCGTCTCATGCTACTTACCTTCTTAGTGTCATCTGATACTATTTGCCTTCTTAGTGTTGTCTGATACAACTTGCCTTCTTATTGTCTTTGGATACTTCTTGCCTTCTTAGTGTCTTCTGATTCTACTTGCCTTATTAGTGTCATCTGATATTTCTTGCCTTCTTAGTGTCGTCTGATACTACTAGCCTTGTTAGTGCCTTCTGATACTACTTGCCTTGTTAGTGCCGTCTGATACTCCTTGCCTAGTTAGTGCCGTCTGATACTCCTTGCCTTGTTAGTGCTGTCTGATACTCCTTGCCTTGTTAGTGACCTCTGATACG
>NW_006957075.1:0-725 GCF_000164805.1 Carlito syrichta
ATGGAAAAATGTCTGAGAATACTAGAGTTGCTCCGTTGTGTAAAAGGCACTACAGGACTGACAAGAAAAACAGGCACATCGCAATTTGATCTAATCCTAACCATTTGCATTATTAATTAACAAAGCACAGAGGAAAAATTCCCTGACTTTTCTGAGCCTCAGATTATATATTATTCAGTGGAGTGTTATCTGTATTGGAGGTAATGTTTGAAAAAGACTTGTAGTTAGAGATATAACAAATAGTAGTTACTGTTAAACTTCTGTTGGAACATTCACAGTGAGCTATGGGAAAGGAAGCTTTCAGGTAAAGAAAATGGTTCTTTGGCTCTAAACTATTCTCAATGTGGGTTCCTCAATCCAAGGGAATGATAGATATCTTATTGTTGGTCAATGCATATCTCCCTTGCACTCCCTAAGTTGAAATGTCTCTTAAATCCAGACATAGAAGAGGATAGTGATTCACTAATCATGCTCTCCTAACAGAGGAGTTTCATGCATATTCAAATGGGAGCAGATGCTAAGACTATGCTCTAAATGATGCAGGATAAACAAGGTAGATGAGTGGTCATCTATAGTATATCACATGCAAGTCCCCAATGAAGTGTCCCTGTCTGGGAGGCCAGCATATCCATTTTCACTTCATTCCTCAACAAAGAGTCTGATTGTCACTCACTACCCAAAAGGCATTATTATGGACTGAATCCAAGTTCACTGGATGCCTGTAC
>NW_006957076.1:0-2986 GCF_000164805.1 Carlito syrichta
CACTATGCTTTTTGGCCTTTTCTTTCTTTTTTTTTTTTCTTTTAGATTTCACATAGGCAGGTTTTAGGAAGCATACAGACATTTTTGAAATTAAACTTTACTGCAGGCCAGGCTGCAGCCTACCCCAGCCTCATAGCAAATCAAAAGAAAACCCCCAACAGATGCAAGGCAACCTCTGGATTCATGGATTAGCATAATAACCACCTAGACACTTTGAGGCCAAGGCTCAATACCACCCCTTCACTGACCAAAGCCATAGAAATGAGAATAAGACCACCTTGTAACTCAGGAACTTGTGGATTGGAAAAATCTGGCAGGTCTCCGCAAAAGACAATGTGGTCTGGAAAAGACCACCCTCCCCTCATCTCCCCCCATCAGGAACACAGAGACGTCAATCTCTGGAGTGACATTACCTGGGCTCCACCCCCTTTAGCCTGTCAATCCTGGCCTTTTCTAATCTATTCAATGGTTAAACTCTGAGGCATGTCAAAGAGGCTTTCTTTCCCCTGGTTATGAGTTATTAAAATTGAGTAAAAGCTTGTTTTAAATATAGTCATTTATTATTTGTTTTAGCTTTGGTGTTTAGATATAAGATATTTAGAGGTTTAAGTTTATAATAAGTTTAGGTATAAGATTTAAAGTTAGTGGAACTTTAAGTACATATTTAGAAATATGTAGGTGATTTATAAGTTCATTTTTATGAGTTTGGGATATAAGTTAAGTTTTATTAAATAATGTAGTTAGTCAAGATGTAGAATTGATTTCAGTGAAATGGGTTTTGTTATATATCAATTATACAACAGGAATAACTTTGGGGCCTGGGTAACATCACTAAAAGTCTTTTTTAAGTTCTCTTTATGAATAAATATTCCAGGATAAGAAAAGGCAATTGAAGAACTTTGAAAATCAGAGAGCCTTGAAGGAAAACTCCTCATATGTTAAAAGATGTACATCTACATGGAAGAATGTGCACCTGGAGATCTTCCTGAAGTACTCCACACACGAACTGTTCAAGGCCCTGGGCCAGAAAGTCATCTTAGCCCCCAGAAACTTTTGAAAAACTTGTTTCTCTGAATTAGTTTGAATAAGGAAGTTTAGTTAATATAATAATTAAAGTTGTTGTGAGGTTTATATATGTATTAGTAGTAGGACAATTTGCGTAAGATAATAGGATGATTTAATTAAAAGTTTTGTGATTTTTATAGAATAGTTTTAAGTATAATTTTGAAGTTTTTGGTTTGATTGTGGTAGAAATGATGTTATCTTAAATTAGCATTGTTTCTAGAGAGCTGCCAAGCATGAAGAAGCACACGTCAGACCACCGCTTAAGGGAACATTGGCCAGGCAGAAAGAAAAACACGTGAGACTTTTTTGGACATTGTTTCAAAATTATATAATTTGTTTTCCATTGATAATCTACCAAATGTATCATTAGTTTGAAATTTTCTGTGAAGTTGTTTTCTTGTAAAGAGGGATATAAGCTCACAGTAAACTGGTAATAAATGGCATCTGTCCTGCTCATAACAGAGTCAGTTGTCTGAAGTGTTCCTTTCAATGCAGACGCTGTTCCTTCAGGAGACCCTGGATGCAGCTGGAGTGGGACTCCAGCACACAGAAGTCAAGCTATGGGATCAACATAAGCATTCATCAATCCATGAGTGGATAGAGAAAATGGGGCAGATATATACAACAGAGTGCTATTTCTCCATACACAACAGTGAGATGCTGCCATTGGTAACAATAGGGATGAACTTGCAGTTATGTTCAGTGAAACTATTAAGTGAAAAAACCAGAGATATGTGATCACCCTTACATGTGGAGTCTTATTTTATTTTATTATTTTATTTGAAAGACGAGGAGTATAATTCAGGGTTATGTATACAAATATTCATTATGCAGATATCCTTGTTGATGAACTGTACCCTCCCTCCCCTAGCAGTTTCCCTCAACTGCCAATCCCATGCCACCTTCCCAGCAGTTTCCCACTACTGCCAATCCCCCTTTTTTTTTGAGTTGGAGTCTCACTCTGTCACCCAGACTGGAGTGCAGTGTCCGCTCCCGGCCACCGCAGCCTGGACCTGCTGGGCTCCAGCGATCCTTCTGCCTCAGCCTTCCAAGTAGCTGGAACTACAGGCACGAGCTACCACGCCATCTAGTTTTTGATTTATTGTAGAGATGAGGTCTCGCCAAGTTGCCCAGGTGGGTCACGAACCCGCGGACTCAGGCAATCCACTCACCTCAGCCTCCCAAAGGCGCAGGATTACAGGCTGAGTCACCGAGCCCGGCCCAATCCCTTTTTTATAGTGTTTTGATGATAGTTCAAGGTCCACTTATGAATGTGAACATTTAGTCCTCTGTTCTTTGTTTCTGTGACAAATCCATCCAAGTTGCTGTGAAGTTCATATGTTTGTCCTTAATGGCTACATAATATTCCATTGTGTATACATACCACATTTTTTTAACCAATCCAGCTTCAACAGGCAGCATGACTGGTTTCACATTTTTGATACTGTGGATAGAGCCACAACAAACGTGTGTGCAGGTATCTTTTTGGTAGAATGGTTTGAGTTCCTCCATATATAATCTCAGCAGGGGGATTGCTGGGTCATGTGGAATGTCAATTTCTAGTTCTTTTAGAAATTGCCACATTGTCTTCCAAAGTAATTTTACTAGTTTGTATTCCCACCAGCAGTGTAGAAGTATTCCTTTTTTTCCTCATCCTAGCCAGCACTTACTGTTGTTTTTTTTTTTATTAATGATGACCATTCTTACTGGGGTCAAGTGGAATCTCAATGTGGTTTTGATTTGCATTTCTCTGATAATTAGTGATAGTGAGCACTTCTTCTCCTCACTCTCCCAGCCAGGGGCCCCAGGCTGATGAGGGGCCTCCACTCAACTCAAGCATCTGGGTAGTCAGTGCAGAGCAAAGGAAGCTGCTAGTGGGGCACCAGACTTAAAGGCTGCTCTTGGATTTGACATGAGCTCC
>NW_006957076.1:3006-4456 GCF_000164805.1 Carlito syrichta
CATTTTTTTAACCAATCCAGCTTCAACAGGCAGCATGACTGGTTTCACATTTTTGATACTGTGGATAGAGCCACAACAAACGTGTGTGCAGGTATCTTTTTGGTAGAATGGTTTGAGTTCCTCCATATATAATCTCAGCAGGGGGATTGCTGGGTCATGTGGAATGTCAATTTCTAGTTCTTTTAGAAATTGCCACATTGTCTTCCAAAGTAATTTTACTAGTTTGTATTCCCACCAGCAGTGTAGAAGTATTCCTTTTTTTCCTCATCCTAGCCAGCACTTACTGTTGTTTTTTTTTATTAATGATGACCATTCTTACTGGGGTCAAGTGGAATCTCAATGTGGTTTTGATTTGCATTTCTCTGATAATTAGTGATAGTGAGCACTTCTTCTCCTCACTCTCCCAGCCAGGGGCCCCAGGCTGATGAGGGGCCTCCACTCAACTCAAGCATCTGGGTAGTCAGTGCAGAGCAAAGGAAGCTGCTAGTGGGGCACCAGACTTAAAGGCTGCTCTTGGATTTGACATGAGCTCCTGTGCTCACATCTTACTGCTTCAAATATTGCATGATCACACCTAGCCTCAAATGAGTGAGGAAAAATTACTTTCCACATTTCCAGAAGAAGGGGCTACAAGCACAGTTAAGGACTGCCACAGATAGGGATGTGTTCAGCCCTGGGGTCAAGGTCTGTTGAGGAATTCCTGGAAGGAAGTGCCCTATCAGATATAGGGGAATCCTTTTCATCTGCTGGCCTTTCTCCCCACTTGAATGTGTTTGTGTTAGGATGTGATTTTTGGGAGCTGCAGCAGCCACCTTGAAGCCAGAAGGCAATACCAACAAGTTGAGGATCACAGAGAAGGAGCATAGAATGGGCCTGAGCAGTGGTGACACTCTGAAGCCCCTGCACTAAACTGTGATCTGCACAAATTTAGGCTTTGTGTATGGGACGATGGAGTCACTTTTCTGCTTAGGCCATGATTAGTCATTTGATTACTTGAAACTGAATGAGTCTAAATGGATACAATCACCCTTTTGCAAATAACTACACACAAAGTCTTAGTGGCAGCTCTGTACTAGCAATCTAACATTTGGTGGAGACCAGGAAGGAGAACAAATTCCACTGGAGATGCTGGAGGCTCGCTTGACAAGTATAGTTGCTGACAAACTGCTAGACCCGGTACACAGAGATCATTTGCAGAGTACAAGTGCAGGGACATATCCTTTCACACTGCTTTAGCACCAGTCTCTGTGCTTGGTCATGGGTCACGGGGATGCAGCTGGCCTCAGGGTTAGTTGGCAACACCATAGGAAATCTCTCACTTCTGTAGTTGAAAAAGTGTCTGGTCAAAGGTTTGAGACTGTGGTTTTCATGCCACATGTGGGCAGAGCCTCCCCAAGAAGGGTCCAAAGCAGAGAAGGAGGAGTGGAACATAGGAGGAGATAAGTGTTTG
>NW_006957077.1:0-757 GCF_000164805.1 Carlito syrichta
TATCACAGAAACATGGAACAGAGTTCCATATGTTCTCGCTCATAAACTGAACTTGATCACTTAAAATGTTGTAAGAAAGTGATTGGCATTAGTGGAAAAGTGTTTAGGGGGAGGGTTGAGATTTGCAGTGGAGGGATGATGTTAAGGAAGGGAGGTGCATACCTCATCAACCAGGGACTGTGCAAAATCAAAGTTTGTATATCTAACTCTGAATTGTACTCCTCATTTCTTAAAAAATTAAAATAAATAATTAAATATATAAATCAATGAAAGCTGTACAACATGCGATGACTTTGTTTATTCACTTTTTTTTGTTTTCACTTTAAAAATGGGTACAATTCAGGGTTGGGACTAGAAAAGTTTATTATGCAGGGATTGATTTTTTGGGTTTTTTTTTGAGTTGGAGTCTCACTCTGTCACCCACACTGAAGTGCAGTTGGCGCTTCCGGCCACCGCAGCCTCGACCTGCTGGGCTGTGGAGATCCTTCCGCCTCAGCGTTCCAATTAGCCACAATTACAGGCATGTACTACCACGCCCGGCTGATTTTTTGATTTATTGTAGAGATGAGGTCTCGCTCTCCAGGCAGCTCTCGAACACGCGGGCTAAGTCAATCCACTCCCCTCAGGATCCCAAAGGTGAGGGATTACAGACTGAGCCACCGAACACGGCGTGATTAATTTTTTAAAAATTGTATAATACTCCAATGAAAACTCCTTTTCCGTTTTATACGTTGGAATACATAGTATAATTTTGCCT
>NW_006957078.1:0-779 GCF_000164805.1 Carlito syrichta
AGCTAGCAAGCTGGCTAACCAATTCACTTAAATATCTAGCTACCTACCTAGCCAGCAGGCTATTCAGCTGACTTAACTAGCTGACTTGAACAGCTAGCCTGCTGGCTAGCAAGCTAACTTATCTAGCTAGCTACTTACCTAGATAGTGGGCTAGACAGCTGACAAAACTAGCTGACTTAACTAGCTAGCCAGTTGGCTATCCAACTTACTTAACTCGAAGACATCACTATGTAGACATTTAGCTATCTAGCTGACTTAACTAGTTAGCTACCTACCTTGCCAGTTGGCTAACCAGCTCTCTTATCTAGATGAATTAACCAGCTAGCCAGCTGGCTAGACAACTGACTTAACTACCTCACTACCTAGCTAGCCAGTTGGTCAGCCAGCTGATTTACTTAGCTGAGTTAACTAGCTAGCTCCCCAGCAAGACAGTTGACATGAATATTTCACTAACTAGCTAGCTACCTAGCTACCAGCTGATTTAAACAGTTAACTAAACTGACAAGCTAGCTAACAAGCTGACTTAAATAGTTAGCTGTGTAGCCATCTAGCTGACTTAACCAGCTAGCTAACTGGTTAGCTTACCCGTTATCGAATGTGCTAATTGGCTGATGTATTCATCTGACTTAACTGATTAGCTAACGAGCTTCCCAGGTTGCTAAAGCAACTGACCTAACTCAATTAGCTAACTAGCTAGGTAACTGACTCACCAGTTAACTTTACTCATTAGCTAACTAGCTAGCTAGCCTACTCAACCAGCTGACTCAACCCCGTTTGCT
>NW_006957079.1:0-761 GCF_000164805.1 Carlito syrichta
CCATTTTCCAGGGACAAATTACAAAAGATTCTTAAGTAAGGAGCTGAATTAGTGGAAACCTCATTTTCTCATCCAATTTTAACATCTTATGACTCTATGATTATTTGTATTGTGGACTTACTTTTTCCATTTAAAGCTAATGTGTATCCAGGCTCCGTGGCTCAGCCTGTAATCCTGCACCTTTGGGAGGCTGAGGTGAGTGGATTGCTTGAGCCCATGGGTTCGAGACCCGCCTGGGCAGCAAGACCTCATCTCTACAACAAATCAAAAAATCAGTCGGGTATGGTAGCGCATGCCTGTAATTCCGGCTACTCGGAAGGCTGAGGTGGAAGGATCGCCGGAGTCCAGCAGGTCGAGGCTGCGGTGGCTGGGAGCGGCCACTGCACTCCAGTCTGGGTGAAGGAGTAAGACTCCAACTCAAAAAAAAAAAAAAAAAACTAATGTGTAAGCCTCAGCATGTAATCCTGTGCCTAGGGAGGCTGAGGTGAGTGGATTGCCTGAGCCCACGGGTTCAAGACCTGCCTGGGCAATTTGCTGAGACCACATCTCTACAATAAATCAAAAAATTAGCCAGGTGTGGTAGCACGCATCTGTAGTTCCAGCTACTTGGAAGCCTGAGGCAGAAGGATCACTGGAGCCCAGCAGGTCGAGGCTGTTTTGGCCAGGAGCGGCCACTGCACTCCAGTCTGGGTGACAGAGTAAGACTCCAACTCAAAAAAAACAAAAAACAAAAAACAAAACTAATGTGTGAAAGCAACTTA
>NW_006957080.1:0-3572 GCF_000164805.1 Carlito syrichta
CAGCCCAGCAGGTCGAGCGGCCACTGCACTCCAGGCTGGATGACTGAGTGAGACTCTAATTCAAAAAAAAAAAAAAAGTGGAACACATACATGATGGAATACTATGTAGCCATAAAAAGAACAAAATCATTTCCTTCCTAGCAGCATGAATGCAGCTGGAGACCATCATTCTAAATGAACTACTGGAGAAACAAAAAACTGAATAACACATGTTGTCACTCATAAGCAGGCCCTTATCATTGGACACAGGAGTACAAAGTGGGAACAAAAGACATGGGATACTGCTGAAGGAGGGAAGGAGTGAGGAAGGGAGGGAGGGAAGAAGAAGGGCACACAACCACACTCTGGGCACCAAGTCCACTGTCAGGGAGAGAGAGGGCTCACTAGAAACCTAAGCCTCTCTGGGCTCGGTGGCTCAGCCTGTAATCCCGTGCCTTTGGGAGGCTGAGGTGAGTGGATTGCCCGAGCCTGCGGGTTCGAGACCCACCTGGGCAAGCGAGACCTCATCTCTACAATAAATCAAAAAAAAAAAAAAAAATAGCCAGGAGTGGTAGCGCAGGCCTGTAATTCCGGCTACTTGGAAGGCTTAGGCGGAAGGATTGCCAGAGCCCAGCAGATCGAGGCTGCGGGTGGCCAGGAGTGGCCACTGCACTCCAGTCTGTATGACAGAGTGAGACTCCAACACAGAAAAAAAAAGAAAAAAAAAGAAAGAAACCTAAACCTCACCTGCACACAACTTACTTATATGGTAAATCTTCACATGCAACACATTACTCTAAATTTTTAAAAAATAATTAATCAGATAAAATTTAAAATTTGGATTTTCAGGTCTTTTCTAGAGGGAACATAAATGTAAACAGAAAAATAAAAGTGAAAATTATGAGTTGCTACAAGAGAAGCTTGAGATTTACTCTGTCCTTGTTAACAGAGTAAAATATGAGCTTTTGAGAAGCTTACTATCTCCCTTCATTATCTGGTTCTAACATGTACATTTTTTCCCCAAGTTTCATCTATCTGACAATTAGTCTGGTTCCTACAAATAAGGACTATATTTTTAATGTGGCTACAATGGTCGTTTCCTTATTTTTATCCACAGAATTATTTTATTAACTCAAAATTGTTTCTTATTATCATGGGCATCTTAGAGTCATGGAAATAAGGATAAAAAGTCAATGGAAATTTAAGACCAAAGTTTTTGTCTAAGCATAATAGAATATTTTTATGATAGCACATTTTTCCAATGAATCTTCCTTTAGGAGCCTCTAAGATTTACGTGTGATGGGAATGTTATATAAACTCAGATTAGTGCGATTCTAAGCAGAGTGATAAAAAGTAGAATGAAAGCTGAGTGCAATGACTCACATCTGTAATCCCAGCACTTTGGGAGGCTGAGCAGGACCGCTTGAGTCTGAAAGTTTGACACCAGCCTGGGCAATAATACTGAGACCTTGTTTCTACAAAAAAATAAATAAATAAAGCTGAGCATGGTAGTACAAGCCTGTAGCTTCAGTTACTCGAAAGGATGAAAAAAAAAAGGGTAGAATGAGGAATTAAGAAGGGTTGGGCATGTTAAATTGAAAGATACTTCCTAGGAGCGATTTGGTTGTTGTGGAAATCCTTTTGACATGTTTCCAATGGCCAAAAATTCAAGCTGGACCAAGCCCTGTGCTACTCTGAATCTTACCTGCTCCTTTCTCTCCTGACACATTCCCTACTTCAGAGTCTACATTCAAACATATTCTGATTACTTATATTCTTCAAATACATGTGATAATTTGAACTTCTGTGCCTGATTATTTTTTTCTCTTTCCTGGAAGGGACTTTGGTCAGAATACTAGAAAATTCTGACTCCTGGCTGGAGACACAGTTCAAGCTTTACTTCTTTAATAAAGCCTTCTCTGAGACATGGAATTCAATTCCTTTTAAATATGATTCTATTACTGGGCATCTGTAAATCATTTTTTCCACATCGTTCTTACCAAAAACACTCTGAGTTTCTTCAGGACAGGTGCTGTGCCTTTTTCAAGTTGCTATCTCTAGAGTAGATTTTCCCATGCCTGGCTTCACAGTAGAGTCATTTGATGAGCTTTAAACAGATAACCAACAGGCAAACATAAAAACTATAACTGAGACCCACCTGAAACCAGGTAAATCAGAATTTCTTGGGTAGAGTCAAAGAATCAATATTTAATTTTGAGTTTTCTAAGTGACTTCAGTAGACAGTTGGGTGGACAGTCATCTGTGTGCATGTACATAGATGGAGTTCATGTATAGTCACTGATTTGAATCAGATTGAAAACTAAAAAGAACTATAGTGAGTAATATGAATGATAGAATTCTGAAATAAAGCAAGCCAACTCAACATCACAATAGACATATTTCTCATATGCACTAAGACAAATACTAAAATAAACCCAAAAGGCATTAAATGCAAAAACTCAAAATATTCTGCTCCAAGAACTGAGATTGTGGGACTGAGACTATTTTGTTCATCTGTGAAACAAAAGGCATAAATTATTTGGTTTCTAGCATTTTTCAAGTCCAAACAAATATCAGAATCATAAAACTGAGATCAAAAGAAGATTATTATTATTAATTATTTTTAATTTTAATTTTAATTTTTTTTGAGTTAGAGTCTCACTCTGTCGCCCAGACTGGAGTGCAGTGGCCGCTCCCGGCCACCACAGCCTCGACCTGCTGGGCTCCAGCGATCCTTCTGCCTCAGCCTTCCAAGTAGCCGGAATTACAGGCATGCGCTACCATTCCCCTGGTTGATTTTTGATTTATGTAGAGATGAGGTCTTGCTGCCCAGGCGGGTCTCAAACCCGCGGGCTCAGGCAATCCACTCACTTCAGCCTCCCAAAGGCACGGGATTACAGGCTAAGCCACTGAGCCCAGTTAAAAGAAGATTAAGATCATCTTAATGACTTACCTTACAGATGACTGAATAATTTCATGCATGCAATGTCTTGTGGTTTTCAAAGCAATTTTGTGATCGTTACCTTCAGAAAAATACCCATGGAGCAGATAAGAAAACTGAGGCTTACAGGTATTGTGTGATGGACCAAAGACCATACAGATAATTATCTTTTGTCTTCCTTGGCATTTGTATGTCTAGACAGAAGAAGAAAAAGTCAAGGAAGTTTTTGAGATATTTTAATAACAGAAAAGTGAGGACATATATTTTTCATTTTCAGTGTGCATACAGTCAGAAAAGTGGATATGTCATTCACACCCAGCACCTTGCTGTATTTGTGACTTTCCTTTTCCTGTTGTTCATAGTGTTCTGTTCCCTGTCCCTACTGTCCCCCCTCCCCATTCACATGACTCAGGTGTAGACATGATTCTTATTTCCTTTTCCCTACCTCTTATTGAATGTTCTTATCAGTACCTATAGAGGGCTCCGCACATGTGCTTATTCACCTATGCTATATCTCAGAGGATTCACCCAATAAGGTTAGTAGCAGACATTATTATTCTGAGCATGATTTTAGAGAGCAAGAATCCAAGGACTGAGGAAGTGAATTGACTTATGCACAACTAGGTTCTTATAGAGATGAGGCTCCAACTTA
>NW_006957081.1:0-718 GCF_000164805.1 Carlito syrichta
CGCGTCCTCAATCCAAAAAACTCCCAGGGTGCCAGCTATTGGACAAACAAGAAACTGGGTTTCTAGCTCTCCAAATGGCTTGGAGCAATTTAGCATTCAGATATTCCGAATCAGTCATTTCAGGACTCCAGCCACATTGGTCCTCTTGAAAGTTGTACACGGGTAACAAGCATTCCAAGTCCGTTAGGTTCCTCGGAAAAACTAAGGCCTGATTCCAGGACAAAAAGTATCTTCTTGCCGTATATGGGTGTAACTCTGGTCTTAAGCTGAACCCTGTAATCCTTCACCTTCCGTTTCTCTTTGTATTTTGACATGGGGCAAGGGTTTTGCAGTTGCCAAATTTTCAGTACGTATTTTTAAATGTAACCAGGAATCATAGATTCCACGTCCCTAGGAAACTTCTGGGCATCTGTCTTTTTGTATACAGAGTTTGGAATCCACATCGACAGGGAAAGTCAGGGCATCTTGAGGAGAACTAAAACGAAATTCGGTTATAGGAGTTCTCCTTAACCGGAATCTACAGGGGCTCTTTATAAGGATTTATCAGCAATCTGGGCATCTGGGTCCCTATATAGTACAGAGCAACATGCTCCATGGATAAGCTAAATCTGTCATTACAGATCCATAGGAACTTTCTAGTACTCTTGTTAGTTGTAATCAAGGATCTGGCCCTACAAATCCTTTTGTGACCTAGCAACATCTACCACCATAATCATGT
>NW_006957082.1:0-825 GCF_000164805.1 Carlito syrichta
CCCCTGGGGAAAAAACTGGTCATTTGTCCATTTGCATACAGAATTTTGGAGTCCAGATCGCCAGGGAAAATCAGGGCATATTGCTGAGAATGAGGGGAGAATCCGGGTTCAGTGAGTCATCAATCATCAAAATCTATATGACCACTTGATATGTTGAATGAGGAATCTGGGCTTGTAGGTCCCTACATTTTTCAGTGCTACTTGCTGGGTAGATACCTAAAATCTCTAATTATAGATCCAAGACGATTCCGGTCCTCTAGATAGTTGTAATTGAGTATCTGGTCCTGCAGTTCCTTTTGTTTCTGATGAACATCTTTGGTCATAATCCAGTTCCCCAGTAAACAATTGGCATTTTGCAACAAAATTCCTCGCTTCATGTTACCTCAAAATACCGAAATTTCTTGTTGTAAAGCTGGTGATAATTGGAATATTGGGTTTAGAATAATCCACATTTTTATAATGTCTTGTTAAGGGGAATCTGGTAACTTGGATTACAGTTCCCAAGTACTATATGGGAGTCTTTCTATTGATATCCAAACAACTGGGATTCTCCGTTCATTGGAAATATCTCAGGTATTGCTTAAAGTAGAGCAGTAATCTGCATAAAGGGAGTTCTCATATACGGGAAACTACATGGCCTCTTGCTACGTGAGAAAAAAAAAATCTGGGTTACACGAGTCCTCAAATCCCAGAAACCTACAGGGATTCTCACTAAGGGAGAAAAAAGTATCAGGGATTTGAAGCATGAATCTGGGGAATGGGAGTCCTCACATATAGGAAACTTCACAGCCTCTTGCTAAGGATGAATAAGGAACCTGGGTAAGA
>NW_006957083.1:0-715 GCF_000164805.1 Carlito syrichta
CTGACCTGCTGGGCTCCAGTGATCCTTCCGCCTCAGCCTTCCAAGTAGCCAGAATTATGGGCATGTGCTACCACGCCCAGCTGATTTTTTTATTTATTGTAGAGATGAGGTCTCACTGCCCAGGCGGGTTTTGAGCCTGAGGGTTCAAGCAATCCACTCACCTCAGCCTCCCAAGTCACAGGATTACAGGCTGAGACACCGAGCCCGGCTATCTAGCTTTTTAACTAACTAACCAGCTGGATAGCCAACTGACTTAACCAGCTGACTTAACTAGCTAGCCAGCTGGTTTCCAGCTGACTTAACTAACTGAATTGACCAGCTAGTCAGCTGGCTAGTCAGCTGACTTAACTAGCTGGCTACCTATCTAGCAAGCTGGCTAGACAACTGACTTACCTAGATGACTAAGCTAGCAAGCTGGCTAACCAGTTCACTTAAATATCTAGCTACCTACCTAGCCAGCAGGCTATTCAGCTGACTTAACTAGCTGACTTGAACAGCTAGCCTGCTGGCTAGCAAGCTAACTTATCTAGCTAGCTACTTACCTAGATAGTGGGCTAGACAGCTGACAAAACTAGCTGACTTAACTAGCTAGCCAGTTGGCTATCCAACTTACTTAACTCGAAGACATCACTATGTAGACATTTAGCTATCTAGCTGACTTAACTAGTTAGCTACCTACCTTGCCAGTTGGCTAACCAGCTCTCTATCTAGATGA
>NW_006957084.1:0-664 GCF_000164805.1 Carlito syrichta
GTGCCTTCTGATACTCCTTGCCTTATAAGTGCCATAGGATCCTCCTTGTCTAATTAGTGCCGTCTGATCCTCCTTGTCTTATAAGTTCCATCTGATACTACTTGCCTTATTAATGCCGTCTGATCATACTTGCCTTATTACTGCCGTTTGATCCTCCTTGCCTTATTACTGCCGACTGATCCTACTTGCCTTATTAAAGACGTCTGATACTCCTTGCCATGTTAGTGCTGTGTGATACTCCTTGCCTTAATATTGCTGTCTGATACTACTTGCCTTCTTAGTGACGTCTGATACTACTTGCCTTATTAGTTTCGTCTGATACTCCTAGCTATATTAGTGCCGTCTGATACTCCTTGCCCTATTATTGCCGTCTGATGCTCCTTACTTGATCAGTTCCGTTTGATACTCCTTGCCTTATTACTGCCGTCTGATACTCCTTGCCTTATTACTGCCGTCTGATACTCCTTACCTTATTACTGCCGACTGATACTCCTCACTTGATTTGTGCCCTCTGATACTCCTTGCCTTACTAGTGCCGTCTGATACTCCTTCCCTTATTAGTGCCGTCTGATACTCCTTGCCATATTAGTGCCATCTCATACTCCTTGCATTATTAGTGCCGTGTGATACTCCTTGCTTTATTAGTGCCGTCTGATATTCCTTG
>NW_006957085.1:0-738 GCF_000164805.1 Carlito syrichta
ATTCCTCCATTTTCTCCAAGATCCTGAGTCATTGGAAGGGAGCAGGCCTCATGGTGGGGCCCGAGTGGTGTGGAGGCTGGGAACCTGGGCTCACACAACCGAACTGGAGCTCTGGTAGGCTGAGGTGAGAGGATGGCTTGAGCCCATGTATTCAAGACCAACCCTGGCACCTTGGCGTGACCTCGTCTCTACAAGAAGCCAAAAAAATGAGCCAAGCTTGGTGGCACAGGCATTTCATTCCAGCCACTCAGGAGGCTGTGGCAGGAGGAACGCTGCAGCCCAGCTGGTGGAGGCTGCGGTGGATGAGATCAGGCCCCAGCACTCTGGCATGGGTGACAGAGTGGGACTCCAACTCAGAATAATAATGCAAATCTCCACCACCACCACAAACACAGTCCAGGCTCAGGGGCTCAGCCTGGCATCTTGGCACTTCATAGCCCCATGCGAGTGATGGAGAGAAACTTTGGGTTCAACACCAGCCTGGGATAGGGCGAGATCCTGTATCATTCTTAAAAAATAAATTCAAAGATTATCCGGGAGTGGTGGTGCAAGCCTGCTGTTCCAGCCACTTTGGAGACTGAGACGGGAGGGTCACCTGAGCCCAGCAGGTGGAGTCTGCCATGGCTGTGAGAGTGCCCCTGCCTTCTGGTCTTAAAGAGGATGATTCTGATTCCAAATAATAATAATCACCACCACCACCACCATCCCTGCAACCCAGCACGAGAAGTCACCTTCAAG
>NW_006957086.1:0-552 GCF_000164805.1 Carlito syrichta
AACCTAAGTTTGTCAGTAAAATTATATCTTTACATTCAAGTGTTAAGGTAAAAAGCCTAGCCCCAGAAATTGTCCTTGATTCTTACTCTGGTACATAATTAAAATTGCTCACCTCCTGGGTTTGTACTAAAAATAAAAGTGACTAAGAGTTAACATTGTAATTTATTACACATAAAATATATAAGAAAAATAAGATGTGTTTATGGTAGGAAAAAAAATTCCACTCTTCAAAGTTCTCAAAGACAAACAATTTCAAAAAAATGTTATAGGGGTGTGTGTGTGTGTGTGTGTGTGTGTGTGTGTGTACATACATATATATAGGATTGGCTGTAGTGGGACACTGCTAGGGGAAGGAGGGGGGCCACATAACATTCATTAGGGTACTTGATCTCAAACCAGATGAAGTGGAGACCAAAGAGAGGCCCAAACTTTCTCTGCATCATGGCCACTTGCATATCTAATCCTGAAACCAGATGATGTGGAGACCAAAGAGAGGTCCAAACTTTCCCTGCCTCATGGCCACTTGTATATCTAATCCTGAAACCAGATGAA
>NW_006957087.1:0-686 GCF_000164805.1 Carlito syrichta
AAATATCAAATTAATCGGATACTTTGTTGCAGAGTACTGCATTATGTCTTAGGTAGAGAAAATACGAAGGTATTCAATGGAAACGGTCTTTTAAAAATATAAATTGATTTAAAATATAAAGGGAATGTGATTTTATATTTCCTTCATTTTTTTTTTTTTTTGAGTTGGAGTCTCACTCTGTCCCCCAGACTGGAGTGCAGTACACGCTCCCGGCCACCGCAACCTCGACCTGCTGGGCTCTGGCGATCCTTCCGTTTCAGCCTTCCGAGTACCAGGAACTACAAGCGCACGCCACAACGACCGGCTGATTTTTTGATTTATTGTAGAGATGAGGTCTAGACAAGTTGCCCAAGTGGGTCTCGAACCCGCGGGCTCAGGCAATTCACTCACCTCAGCCTCCCAAAGGCGCAGGATTACAAGCTGAACCACCTCGACCGGCCTCCTTCACATTTTTAAGTGGAACTTTTCTCTAAGGATTGCACATCTGTAACATTTAATCAAAATTAACAAGCAGAAAATAAAGAGTGTGCCAAGAAAATGTAACAATGGAAATAGCTGTATTAAATTACGATAGTTTTATTCTCTAAAATTTTTAAGATTTATTATGCATTCTGCCTTCTGAAAAGCATTAAGGTACACTAAATCTCAGGGTTCAGTATTCTAAGAATGATATAGATCTGGAATCT
>NW_006957088.1:0-1249 GCF_000164805.1 Carlito syrichta
CAGTAGTATCAGATGGAACTTATAAGACAAGGAATATCAGACGGCACTAATTAGACAAGGAGGATCCTATGGCACTTATAAGGCAAGGAATATCAGAAGGCACTAATAAGGCTAGAGGTATCAGACGGCACAAATAAGGCAAGGAGTATCAGATGGCAATAATAGGCAAGTAGTATCAGACGGCACTAATAAGGCAAGGAGTATCAGACGTCACTAATAAGGCAAGGGGTAAGAGATGACACTAATAACGCAAGGAGTATCAGGCGGCACTAACAGGCAAGGAGTATAAGACAGCACTAATTAAGCAAGGAGTATCAGACCGCACTAATAGTCAAGGATTATCCGACGGCACTGATAAGGCAAGGGTTATCAGACCTAACTAATATTGCAACGAGTATCAGACGGCACTAAGAAGGCAAGTAGTACCAGTCGGCACTAACAAGGCAAGTAGTATCAGACGGCATTAACAAGGCAAGTATTATCAGACAGCACTAACAGCGCAAGAAGTATCAGATGGCACTAACAAGGAAAGTAGTGTCAGACGTCACTAGCAAGCAAGTAGTATCAGACGACACTAACAATGCAGTAGTATCAGACGACACTAGCAAGCCAACTACGGACAGATGACACTAAGAAGGCAAGTCGTATCAGACGAAAATAAGAAGGAAAGTAGTATCAGATGACACTAAGAAGGCAAGTAGAATCAGATGACACTAAGAAGGCAAGTAGTATCAGACAACATTAAGAAGGCATGTAGTATCAGACGGCACTAAGAAGGTAAGTAATATCAGACGACACTGAGATGTCAACTACTATCAGATGACACTAACAAGGCAAGGAGTGTCAGACGACACTAAGAAGGCAAGTAATATCAGACGACACTGAGATGGCAACTAGTATCAGACGACACTAAGAAGACAAGTAGTATCAAACGATACTAAGGTGGCAAGTAGTATCAGAAGACAGCGAAAAGGCAGGTAGTATCAGATGACACTAAGAAGGCAAGTAGTATCAGAAGACACTAAGATGGCAAGTAGTGTCAAACGGTACTAACAAGGCAAGTAGTATCAGACTACACTAACAAGGCAAGTAGTGTCAGACCACACTAAGAACGCAAGTAGTATCAGATGACATTAATAAAGGCAATTAGTATCAGACGACATTAAGAATGCAAGTAGTATCAGATGACACTAAGATGGCAGTAGTATCAGACGACATTAAGAATGCAAGTAGATTCAGGCTACACTAA
>NW_006957089.1:0-679 GCF_000164805.1 Carlito syrichta
CATCCCTTACACAGGGCCTGGCTTCGGCACTTGCTGGGTCATTCATGATTTCATGAGCATTAATAATAACTTTAGCAATAATGTGGGTGCAGTCAGCTCTGTGGGAAACAAAAGAAGAAAATTGCCTGCCAGAAATAGAGACTATATTTGAACCAATAGATCAGTCCTATTTCATAGAACTGTCTTCTGTGATGAAAATGGTCTACCTTTTCTCTATTAAATATAGTAGCCACTGGCCACAGGTAGCTACAGAGCACTTGAAATGTGGCTAGTGCAATTGAGCACGCAAACTATACAATTGATTTAACTGGCACTCATTAAAATTAAAATTTAGATGACCACATGGGACTAATGGCTCTGGAGTCCTGGATGGTGCAATTGTAGATCATAACATTTTGGGGGTTGAGAGTTGTTTCTTTAAAATAAGAATGTGCGATATTGACTTCAAGTAATTACTCTTTTAATACACTTCCCTCAGCATCCTGAGGAAGTATTCACAAGCCTGCCAGATATGTTGGTATATCAAAGCAATTATGTCATTCTATTTATCTGAGCCCATTTAGACAAACTCTTTGAGTGTGAAGGGATTTGCGAGGAGAAGCGCAGCATATTAAATATAGAAGTTTTGCCCTATGCTCCTTCCTGAGTCAACTTTGAATACTATGATCATTTTATCTGA
>NW_006957090.1:0-801 GCF_000164805.1 Carlito syrichta
CTGGGATCTATAATGACACTTGTCCTTTCCAAGTTGCAATTTGCTCTGAAGAATTTGGAGAACTAGAAGCTCAGATTCCAGATAAGCCCTTATAATGAAGCACTGTAGAATTCATGGATTGAGGTTCAGAAACTAAATGGACTTGTAGTGCCTTATTTTTGTTTAAACTATCAAGAGGAGAAGAAGGTTTCAGGACTTCTAGAAAGACTGATTCATAATATCCACATAGGACACAGCTCTGAAAAATATGGGGACGTCGAAGTCCGGAGTCGTGTAGGCCTAAGTAAGATGCCTTGTACATTGTAGGAATTGAGGTCTCGTGTAACCCAGATTCTTTATTCTTCCTTATTAAGAGCCTGTGTAGTTTCCTGTTTATGAGGACTCCCATTCCCCAGATTCCTGCTTCGAAATCCTGATTCTTGTTTAGCCCTTAGCAAGACGCCCAGTAGATTTTTGGCATTGAGGACTCGTGAAAACCAGATTCCTTATTCTTTCTTAGCAAGAGGCTGTGTAGTTTCCTGTATATGAAGACCCCCATTACCAAGATTCTTGTTTCCAAACACTGATTCTTGTTTAACCCTTAGAAAGATGCTCTGTAGCTTTTTAAGATTCAAGACATGTGTTACCCAGGTTCCTTATTCATCCTTAGCAAGAGGCTGTGAAGTTTCCTATATGTGAGGACTCCCATTCCCCAGATTCATGCTTCAAATCCCTGATACTTTTTTCTCCCTTAGTGAGAATCCCTGTAGGTTTCTGGGATTTGAGGACTCTTGTACCCAGATTATTTTTTCTCACGTAGCA
>NW_006957091.1:0-637 GCF_000164805.1 Carlito syrichta
CATGCTTATTTTTTAAAGACCTTTCATTCATGCCTTTCCTCTTTGCTTCAGCTATTATGGGCAGTATGAACTGCCTTAGTTGTAAAATATTTTATTTTTTATTCCCAAGCATCACTAGTAAGTGTTTGTAACATTCACTTGTTATTCAGTATTTTAGAAATGAGAATTTTAATGGATGTGAGAAAACACTTTTTTTCAACAATAGAACATTAGATGGCTATTAAAGTTTCTTTAAAGTAGCTATGCCAAAGTTTTATTTAACAAATTTTTTCAATGTACATTATACCCCACATCTTTATAATAAAAGAATGGAAAAAATATTGTGACTCGGTATTTTTGTTTCAGTCTTATTGATTATGAGGATTATGGACTTAATTGGACAGGAAGAGTTTAAAGATTTCCTTTCCTTTTTGATCTCTTGCTCTTAAAATGTAGTGATAAGTAAAACTGACTGGGAAAGAATTATAGTAGTATTCTTACTTAGAAACAGCTGGGGAAAGCTAACGTACACTTGGTTCCTACTATGTGTCAGAATTTTCCTGCGTACTTTAAATAGTCTTTTTAATGTAATGCTCACAATTCCAGGAGATAGGTATTAACCACATGTTATAGATGTTTACGTAAGCACGGATCACTC
>NW_006957092.1:0-1187 GCF_000164805.1 Carlito syrichta
ACACACAGCCCCAGACCGTTCACTTGCCTGGGCCAGCAAAGGGCCAGGATTTCCAGGCTGAGCCCCTGAGCCTGGCCATGGTTGTGGTGGTGGTGGTGGTTGGTATTATTATTCTGAGTCGGGATCCCACTCTTTCACCCAGGCTGGAGTGCAGGGGCCCGCTCTTGACCACCACAGCCTCAACAGCCTAGGCACCATGGCCAGACCTTGTCAGAGCAACAGGTCTCCAAAATCGATACAGGTGTGGTGGGCCCTGGAGACCTGGCTGCTCAGGGACTGAGGCAGGAGGACTGCCTGGGTCCCACATATTGAGGTCTCAGGAGCCATGATCATGCTGTTGTGCTCCAGCCCATCCAATGGAGAATCCAGCAACAAAAACGATGCCTCCCAAGTGAATCACGATGGGCGTCCATGGCTCTCCAGGGAAAAGTCACCTCAGGCAAGGGATGATGGAGTGATCAGGAGAGGAAGGGGCCCTTCCCCGACATTAAGGTGGCAGACCGGGAGACCAGAACCCGGGCTGACCACAGCATTGTCAGACTGCCTTGATTTCTCTGTGCCCTATGGCTGCCCTAACCCTGGGCTCTCTCTTCCATTAGCTCATACGAGTCATTGCCATTGGGCACGAGTGTGGAATGTGGAGATAGGCCTTCTGGGATATGTGGCAGAAGGTGCGTGATGGATGTGCTCAATGGCCACCCTTGAAACATCCTGCAAATGACAGGCAGGAAAGTGCTTTTTCCTCTCCCATTCCTGAGGGTGACACCTTGCTCTGGGTGGATGGGGTGGTGGTGGTCGTTCTTATTATTTGTAGTCAGAATTCCTCTATATTGCCAAGGTTAGAGTGCAGGACAATGCTCACAGACACCGCAGACTCCCCCTGTGGGACTTGCGATCCTTCAACCTCAGCCCCCGATTGGCTGGAACCACAGGCCTTTACCACCACAGCTGGCTAATCTTTGGATTTGATTTTCATGGACGAGATGAGGTCTTGCCCCATATACTGGGCTGGTGTCAAACCCAAAGTCTCAGGCTGACCACTTGCCTGGGCCTCTGAAGGGCTGGGATGCCAGGCTGAGTCCCTGAGCCTGGCATGTGGTTGTGGTGGTGGTGGTTGTTGGTATTACTCTTAGTGTCCCACTCTGTCACCCAGGCCTGAGCACATGGGACCACACTCAACCATCATG
>NW_006957092.1:2252-3480 GCF_000164805.1 Carlito syrichta
TTAGAATCTGTGTAGATTCTCATGTTTTTGGAGACAGGGTCTGGCTCTGTGGTCCAGGCTGGGTTCCAAAGTCTCGAATGTCATTCACCACCAGTCTCGAAATTGTGGGCTCTGGCAATCTACTTGCCTCAGCCTCCAGAGTGGCCAGGACTACAGGCACTGCGAATGAAGACCCCCATTTGGATGGGTACGGAAACGGGGTCTCCCTGCATGGCCCAGGCTGGCCTTGGGCTCCTGGGCTTCAGCCATCCTCGTCCTCAGCATCCCAGGCTGTGGTGACTGGAAGTGAGCCACTGCCCTCCATCCTAGGGGATGGAGTGAGAATTCGACTCAAAGAAAAAATGAAAAAAGAGAAAAAAAAGAGCATCCATTTATGTATGGAGTTGGTATCACCATCAACAGACACAGATCATTTGGGAAGGAAGCCCCAGAATTGGGCCTAAAGTTCCCAAAAGATAATTTATTGGCAGAATATCAGACTGTGGCTTTGGGAGACCGAAGTGGGGAACCACTGGAGCCTGGGAGTTCAAGATCAGCCTGGGCCACTTAGCAAGTTTTCATTGCTACCCAGAATGTAAACACTGTATTCTCACATGGTGATGCCTGTGGTCCTGGCTACACAGGATGCAGTGTCCTCCATCCTGGGGACAGTCACACCTCTACCAACAGAACGATCAAGTTCATGTCAGGCACTGTGGCTCATGGCCATCAATCCCGTGCCCTGCGAGGCCGATGTGGGAGGCTGTCTGAGCCCAGGGTTTTGAGACCAGCCCGATGATGTGGCCAGACCTCATCTTGGTGAGACATCGCCCAAATTGAGTCAGGCATGGTGGTCCCCGGAGTCCCAGTTGCTCAGGGGTTAAAGTGGGAAGACCTCCTGAGCCCCGCAGGTCGAGGCCCAGGGATCCACAATTGTGCTACCATGCCCCAGCCAGACCAACAGAGACTCCGGCGACAAAAAGGATGCCTCCCACGTGCATCACGACAGGCATCCAGAGTGCCCCACGAAAAGTCTGCTTTGGTGGAAGGCAATGGAGTGATCAGGAGAAGAAGGGGCCCTCTCACTGCCCAGAGGTGGCAGATTTGTCACCAGGACCTGGGCTGGCCGCAGCATTTTTAGACCACGCTGATTACTTTGTGCCTGATGGCCACCCTAACTCAGGGCCGTTTGTACTGTGAGCTCCCACGGGATTTTGCCATGGGGAATGAGTGTGGAGGGTGGAGGCAG
>NW_006957093.1:0-566 GCF_000164805.1 Carlito syrichta
ATGTGACCTAAAATAATATCATTTTCATGTTGCTTAGTGACCACTATAGAAATTACTTCTACAATTATTATTGAGAAGGTAAACTTGCATGATAAATGTAACAGATTCTTTAATGCATCATTTTATGTTCAGAAAATGAAGATGCAATTTTGATTATAAGAACCATTGTATGGTTTAAGATAAGTAGAATTCTGAGGTAATGATACTGGTCTGAGGTCCTTGGTGTTCTAATTGCAAATGCTGGTGGAAATTTCTCATGGAACCATGTTCTTGTATATACCCACTCTTTGAGATTTTCATGTGTGTGTGTGTGTGTGTTTGTATGTGCTGAATGGATTTATTTTGGCTTTTTCATAAATTTGTTCCACTCTAGTTTTTCATCTCTCATTGGAGAGCCAGACCCATCATCAGTGTTTGCCTTTTTCATCATTATAGCTCATTCTTGGGTACGAAGGAAAAATAGCAAGACCTTATGTGAAGGAGTAAAATCTTACAGTGAGTTTTCCCCCCCACATTTTATGATGGCATGTCAACTACATAATGCTAAAGACAATAGGACTCTGAGA
>NW_006957094.1:0-4892 GCF_000164805.1 Carlito syrichta
TCTTTTGAGGCAGTATTGTGCTTGTGATGATCATTCAATACATACTTAATACGTACTTTAAAATGGTGTATGTAGGAGGAAGAGTGATCATCAAGTTGTATGACCATTCTCTTCATGTAGGGCCCTTCAAAATTCCACTATAGAAGAGAGGTAGCTTAAATATTCAGACTAAAATAATGCACATACACTTGTGATAGCATATCTCACTTCATACACTGACAATTTAATTATTTTGGTGTAACTATTTAGAAATACATCTTAATCCTGTTAAAAGGTATCATCACTGATGGATCATTTGCTGTCAAATCATGTAATTTATAACTCTAAAATTTGCTGTGACAAAGCACTGCAATAAGAACTTTCCCCAGATAATTAGTTAACACAACCACCATTTTATGTTGCCAAACACAAGGATCAGTATTCTGATAGAAAAGCATCTCAAGGTATTTATATAAAGTTCTATACTTTAGTAACTCATTCAGCTCAGTGGGCATAAAGGTGTCCATTACTAACATAGTCATGTTCTCATAAAGAAGCATTTTGCACTGTTGACTACAGAATGAAGGTGAACTGACAGCTCTGAAATGCTGTTGAAATGCAAGAGTGTACACACACATCTGTTGATCGGTATGCAATAGTACAAAAAAATGCATGAGCTTTTCTTTTACGGTCCTTTAGTAATAATAAACTAACTAGTGAGTTTATTTACTTAGAATTTTTAGGATTTCAAGTATGCTCCTTTTTGCAAATAGATATTAACAATTACAAAGAGAGTGATTGTTCCTTTAAATTTTTTATTTCTTGTGTAAATGAATTTCAGACTAACCTTTTCCTCATCTTGTGTTTGGGACTGACATCAAGATAGGAAACATCAGCTGTTAACAACAGTAGTGACAATGATAATGGTTATAATAATTACATTTTCCCTTTAATATTCACTATGTGTCTTGTTCTATGCCAAATATCTTATTTCTATATTATCACCATTAATGTTTTGTATAATTTTATACCTAGATTTTTATTTTTCAAAATCTAATCTTCCCAAAAATATTCTACCACAATGGGTACTAGGGTAGAGAAGGATTTAAAATGACAATTATAGTGTCCCAAATTTTATCCTTTTTGAGTAAATGTTTTCTTTTTCCCCTTTTTCTCTCCCAAGTGGTGTGTGTGTCCATGAGATGCTTAACATTCTCTTGTAACTATGCCTGAGAAACTTATGCTAATCATGAATGCTACATAAGGAATCCCTGCAAAGGTTAGTGATTAAGCAACAATGATTCTATTAAGTCACAAAGAATCTGCTTAGAAGTCAGATGAACTCATCTGGTGCGTGGTTTCTCATGCGCCACCCACATGTGGTAGGTGGAGCTAGGAGACCAAGGAAAGGGAATTGCTGGGGCCCAGGCACCTCTCCCCATCTTCATGTCATCCCACGCCATTTCTGTGCATGAATTAATGGGGCCTCCTTTCTGCATGACTGCCTGAAGGCAGAAGTTTGAAAAATGAACTCTTCAAAAGCAAGTTTTCTAGGTGTCAAGGTGGATGTTTCATCATGTTTCCTGACTGAGCTTTAGAAAACATAGAAAATCACTTCTGTCACATCATACCAGTTACAAGCCCACCCACATTCAAGGGGAGAGAACATAACTCAGACCCTTCAATGAAAATGCTATGAAGATCGCTTTGAAAGAAGAGCATGTGGAATGGGAAATATTGTTGTGTCCATTTTTGGTTAATACAATCTGCTCTAGGACTGCTGGTCCTCAGTGGCCTGAGCCATAGGTGCTGTATTAGTGCTGTCAATAGTTTGGAGTCCAGTGACACCTCATGTGTCCTGCCTAGCCCTGTGCCTCTGGTTCTGACATCCCTCTATTCCACAGGTTCCTGCTCCAGCCCAGAGGGATCATAATCCTCTGGAGATGGAGCAAGTACCTCCTTTTCTAGGGTTCTGTGGGCTCCTTCACACAGGGAAATAAAGAAACATTCTGAGTTTTTTCAAGGGAAATTTCAGGCACCTAGCTAGCACTGAGAAGCAAATAAATAACTTGTTATGCAAGAAGGTAATAGTAGCTTAAAATAGTAGCTTAAAACATTACCCAAGGGAGCTAGAGTCTGAAGATGTTTGCTTTCCCACAGAAACTGAAGATCATGTCTTAACATATGTCAGAGTTGTCTTTCAGAAGCATGGACTCTGACCTGAACCTCACCAAACAGATCTGATGGTACTTAGACCTCAGTCAGATAAGGAAGAACTGAGGACTGAACTCTGACCTCTGTTCTTTGTTCTACATTTCCTCCTAAAGAAAGGTGAAAGGCAGAGTGAAAGGCTCATGGTATTGACCTTTCTGAAGAAGGTCAATACCATGAGCTAGAGTTAACATTATTTTTTGCTGATCCCAAACCTATAGACAAAGCTTTGCCTACTGACTCAATTGCAAATCAGAAAACCTTTGAATCTACATATGATATGCAAGCCCCATCTTCAAGATATCCTGCTCTTTTAGTCCCAAACCAATGTGTAACCTCATGTATTAATTTATGATTTTGTCTGCAATTTCTGCATTCCTAAAATTTACCCCCGCCTTTAAAAACCCTTGCCTGTCAGCCATCAGAAACACTGGACCTTAAGCATGAGCTTTCTTGATTCTCCTTGCTTGGTGACCTGCAAACAAATGCCTCTCTTTTTCCTTCTGCAAAAGCCTTGGTGGCGTGGCCATCTGGGCTAACTGCCTCAGGCAAGTGGACTCCTCCTCAGTTCTCTAACACTCTCAGCCCTCTTATCTTATCAGGAAGGTAAGAGTGAGGGCGCGTGGAACCCTCATATTCCATCCATGCTGTGGGCAACCAGAAGTGGTATTTCAGTCTGGCAGCTGTTCTACCAATCCAGATGTGGAGTTCCTGTCATCACCAGGGCAAGTGGATGTCTGGCCTCAGATGTCTCAGAATCCCTCACAACTCTGCGGAGGGCTCCTTGGCTTACATCATTAGGAATGCACCTGTGATGGCAGGAGGGGAGAAAGAAATCCTGGTATTTTACCTCCTCACTTATCCCTACATATGTCTATCTCTAAACAGTATTAGATATATGGTTATTAAAACATATCAAAAGTATCATTTGGTATTCATTCCTTCCAAAAACCTAACTGAGCTCCACGGTGTGGCAGGCTCTGTCCTGCTCCACAAAGCATGCGTTTTAGTGCAAAAGACTGGTCTAGCCAAATGGAGACATTAAGTATTGAATGAGAGGTCATGGGAAAGAATCTCGAGGTATCATGGGAAAGGATAACAAGGAAGGAACAGTAGAGAATGACAGTTTGGAGGGAGTTATGTGGAGAACCCTCCAAGAAGGTTATTGTGAGCAGAGAACTCAGAAAGTTGAAAGGCCAGTTGTATGTAGAGCTGGAGAAGAGCACTCCAGGCAGAGTGAAAGGCCCTGGTATGAAGACTTGCATGTCCTCTGGTTGTCAATGTCAGTTGTGAATAGGTCAGAATAACTGATGGGAGAGCGGTAAGAGACAAAATTCAAGGTAGAGAGAACAGGGATCTCTTGACGCTGGCTGAGCCAGCCACTGTCTGGACTCAGGATTAATTCACTTAGGTGGAATTCTATATATGTATCATTCTCATCTTACCCCTTTCTCTCTAACTAGCCTCCAAGGTCTGTGTATGATGATACACATAGGCTCGGTTCATTCAATGTGTGTATTATTGGGGCCAAAGGAAAGCTTCCTCTTCACCCCTTGAAGGTGCACTGAAAAAAATCAACTGTCAAACAGAAGATCAACTGGAGAAAAGACATCTGTATTTATTTAATCATAGTTTTATGTGACATAGGAACCTTTCAGAATGAAGACTCAAAGATACAGGAGAAACTGCCCATCTTTCCTCCGAGGCTCAACAAATTGTGGACAGTCATGTAAAAATATGACTGGGAAAAAGAGTAGGATCTAATGCTGACGGACTGAGGGGATAAGCCCAGCAAGGGCCATCAGTCCAGATTCTTCTCTGCCACTCTGAGCAGCCTTCCTTCCTCCAGGGTGTGGGGTAGAACCCTCCCCTGAATGAGGGTCTTATGACCTACAGTCAGACAAGTCTATGACCTAAGTCAGATAATTTCTTCATGACCTGTTCTTACAAGGAAAGATGGGTAGAGAGTTAGAGTAACGTGTTTCAATTTTATAGCTGGCTTTGGACAGGGGGCTCTGGTTTCTGTGACTTGCCGCAGGGGAGAATGAGGCTGAGAGACAGGAGGGCAAGGGAAGGTCTGAGAAAGACTTGGGGTCTCATTTTCTGAGCCACAACACCAAATAGTTTGTCATCTTACAAGTGTGTAACAACTCTATATTGCCCACTTATTGATACTCATTTCAGTTCCTTGTACTTTTCACAAGCTGAGTTATTATTATTCATTCTGAAAATATCTGTCTGAAAATAAGATTTATTGACTTATTTATTTTGTGATATTATAAAATAGTTTCTATGATCTGATTCTGTGACTTCTAATTTGCCATATTTTTGCTTTATTTTTTATATCAGCCCAGTGTTGGATAAACTGCAATTCCTTGATTCCCATGTTGGTTTCTCTCATTTGAAATTAAAGCAGTATACTTTTATGCTTGCCCTTACATGCTTAACATACTCTCCTGTGTTTTAAAGGGTAAAAAGATTTAATATCGTAATTTTCCCAAGCAATACAATTTCATAGCATTTTTTTCTTCCATATTTTTGAAATCTAGCATTCAACATTCATTTCTCTAAAAGTTTCACCAAAGTTGTCACTAAGTTTCTTTTAAATTCTAATCAATACTTCTCTAAAGGCCAGGCTTGGTGGCTCAGCCTGTAATCCCAGATTTAGGAGGCTGAGTGAGTGGATTGCCTGAGCCTGAGGG
>NW_006957095.1:0-361 GCF_000164805.1 Carlito syrichta
ATGCCAGAAGGTGGAAGACAAGGTGACCAGATCCTGGGCTGGCTACGGTGTTGCCAGAACACCTTGATCGCTTGGTGCCCGATGACTGTCCTAGCTCAGGGCCGTCTGCTCTCTGAGCTCACACATGTATTTCATGTTGGTCACGAATGTGGAGGGTGGAGGCAGTTTTTCTGGGGCACGTGGTCAAAGACGTGGGATGGACGTGCTCGGTGGCCACCTTTGAAATCTCCCACAAATGTCAGGTCTGAAAGTGCATTTTCCTTTCAAATCCCTGAGGATGACTACTCGCTCTGGGTGGCAAGGGTGGTGGTGGTGGTGGTGATTATTATTTGGAGTCGGCATCCCAATCTGTAAGACCAGA
>NW_006957096.1:0-316 GCF_000164805.1 Carlito syrichta
TGTTCACCAGCAAGGCATAGGAGGTGCAAGGTGCTGCACAGAGGCTGAGGAAGAGCACCACGGGGAGTCTAAGGAAGCATGCAAAGGGGAGGCCAAAGAAGTAGAGTGCCCAGCAAAGATGCTAAGGAAGTGTGGCACAGTGAGGCTTAGGAGGAAATCATAAGAAAGCTGCAGAGATACACCACTTGAAGGCTGAAAATGTGCTCAGCAGGATCATGCAGGATGTGCATCACCGGGAGGATGAGTAGGCATGTTGCAGGGATGTCAAGAAGGAGCGCCATGGGGAGGTGAAGGAGGCATACCATAGGGAGTCCAA
>NW_006957097.1:0-307 GCF_000164805.1 Carlito syrichta
AGGTAACTATTTAGCTATATTGTTAAGTCAACTAGCTACTCAGGTTGCTAGTCAGCTAGCCACTTTAGTCTCCTAGAGAGTCAGCTAGTTAGTCAGCTAGATAGTTAAGTCAACTAGCCAGATAACTATCCAGTTACCTGGCTAGTTAAGTTACCTAGCTATACAGCTAGATAGCTTGTTTGCTAGGTAGTTAAGTCAGCTAGCTAGTTAAGCCCGTTAGCATATCAGCTAGTTACTTAGCTAGCAAGTTGACTAGCAACTCAGTTAGCTGTCAGCTAACTAGTGGTCTCCCTCACTTTCCATCATG
>NW_006957098.1:0-6116 GCF_000164805.1 Carlito syrichta
CAGAAGCTTGTCAGTTTAATGAGGTCCCACTTGTCTATCTTATCTTTTATGGTCTGGGCATTTTGCGTTTTGCTCAGGAATTTGATGCCAGTTTCAACTTCCATAAGGGTGCGTCCTGCATTTTCTAAAGTTCTTATGGTCTGAGGTATTACATTTAGGTCTCTGATCCATTTAAAGTTAATTTTTGTATATGGGGATAGATAGAGGTCTTGTTTTAATCTTCTGCATGTGGTCAGCCAGTTTCCCAGCACCATTTACTGAATAGATTGTCCTCTCCCCAGTGGTGGGTGGTGGAGGCTTTGTCGAAGATGAGTTGGTTGAGAAATTGAGGTTTTGCTTCTGGAGTCTCAATTTTGTTCCATTGGTCTATATGCCTGTTCCTGTTCCAATACCAAACTGTTTTGATTATTGTAGCTTTATAGTAAAGTTCAAAGTCTGGTAGTGTGATAACTCCTGCTTTGTTTTTTTTTGCTGAGGATCGTTCTGGCTATTCTTGGTTGTTTGTGTTTCCATATGAATTCCTGTATTGCTTTTTCTAGGTATGAGAAGAATGTTACTGGTAGTTTGATGGGTATTGCATTAAATCTGTAGATTGCCTTAGGTAAGATGGACATCTTCACAATGTTGCTTCTTCCAATTGATGAGCATGGGATATTTTTCCACTTGTTTGTGTCATCTTTGATTTCTTTGAGCAGTGTTTTGTAGTTTGCATTGTAAAGGTCTTTCACATCTCTGGTTAGGAAGATGCCAAGGTATTTCATTTTTGTGTGTGTGGCTACTGTGAATGGAATTGTGCTTTTTATTTGGGTTTCTGTTTGTTTATTATTGTTGTAAAGAAATGCCATTGTCTTTTGCACATCTATTTTATACCCTGAGATTTTACCAAAGTCCTTTATCAGTGCAAGGAGGTTTTTGATAGATTCTCTTGAGTCTTCAAGGTACCTAATCATGTCGTCTGCAAAGAGAGATAACTTGACTTTCTCTTTTTCTATTTGGATACGCCTGATCACCTTCTCTTTTCTGATTGCTCTAGCCAGGACTTCCAATACTATATTGAACAGGAGGGGTGAGAGTGGGCATCCTTGTCTTGTTCTAGTTTTCAGGGGAAATGGTTCCAATTTTTGTCTGTTTAGGAGTATGCTAGCTGTGCATTTCTCGTAGATGACTTTTGCTATTTTGAGGTATGCTCTACGTATGCCTAGATGTTTGAGGGTTTTTATCAAGAAGGGGTGCTATATTTTATCAAAAGCTTTTTCTGCATCTAATGATATAATCATGTGGTTTTTGTTTTGACATCTATTGAGGTATTTAATTCCATTTATGCTTTTACGAATGTTGAACCAGCCTTGCGTCCCAGGGATGAAGCCTACTTGGTCATGATGGATGATTTTTGAGATGTGTTGTTGAATCCGGTTTGCTAGGATCTTGTTGAGTATTTTAGCATCTATGTTCATCAAAGATATTAGCCTGTGGTTCTCTTTCTTTGTTGGGTCTTTACCTGGCTTGGGTATCAATGTGATGTTAGCTTCATCAAATGATTTAGGGAGAGTTCCATCTTTCTCAATCACCTGGAATAGTTTCAGTAGGATTGATATCAGCTCCTCCTTCAGTGTCTTACAGAATTCTGCTGGAAACCCATCTGGTCCAGGGCTATTTTTTTATAGTTAGTTTTCTTATTACATAGTCAATTTCCTTGATTGTTATTGGTCTATTTAGTGTCTTGAGTTCTTTTTTCAACCTAGGCAGGCTGTGTGATGTCAGAAAGTCCTTCATTTCCTTAAGATTTTTGTTTGTCTCCATACAAGTGTACATAGTAGTCTCTGATAATCTTTTGTATTTCTTCAGGTCAGATGTGACTTCATCTTTTGTGTTTCTGATTGTGTTTATTTGGGCTTTTTCTCTCTTTTTGTTGGTCAGTCTAGATAGAGGACCAGGACCATCAATTTTGTTTATCCTTTCAAAGAAACAGCTTTTTGTTTCATAGATTTTTTGTATTATCTTTTTGTCTTCTATGTCCCGGATTTGAACTTTTATTTTGGTGATCTGGATTCTTCTGCTGAAGTTAGGGTTTTGGTGCTTGCTTTTCCAGCTTCTTTAGGTGTCTTTTTAGGCTGCTATTTTATGATTCTTCCATTTTCTTCATGTTTGTTTGTAGAGATATGAATTCCCCTCCTACTATAGCTTTCATAGCATCCCAGAGATTTTGGTAAGATGTTTCTTCATTTTCATTTGTTTCCAGGTATCTTTTAATCTCTGTTTTGATTTCATCATTGACCCAGGAGTTGTTTAGCATCATTCTGGTTTAGTGTCCATGTCTTCGTGGGTTTTGGGGTAACCTTGTTGGTGTTGATGTTTATTTTTATTCCACTGTGGTCTGAGAAGGTGCATGACAAAATTTTGATCTTTTGAAATTTCTTTATGCTTGATTTATGGCCAAGTATGTGGTCAATCTTAGAGTACATTCCATGTGGTGATGAGTAGAATGTATATTCTGTGGTCATTGGGTGGAGTGTTCTGTAGGTATTGATTAAGTCCTTTTGGTCAAGAATCACATTGAGGGTCTGGATCTCATTGCTAGTTTTCTGTCCTGATGATCTGTCTAGGGTTGTGAGTGGGGTATTAAAGTCCCCAGTTATGATAGTGTTAGAGTCAAAGTCTTTTTTGAGTTTACCTAGGAGCTGCTTTATGAAAGTTGGTGCTCCTATGTTGGGTGCATATATGTTTGGGATGTATATTTCTTGTTGATGGATTGAACCTTTTCTCCTTATGTAGTGACCTTCTGTATCTTTTTAAATTTTTGATATCTTAAAGGGTATTTTGTCTGAGATTAAGGTCATGCTCCGTTCAACTGAACATTTGTTTCCCATCCTCTTACTTTGAGTCTGCAAGTGTCCTTTCTAGTGAGATGAGTCTCTTGAAGGCAATATATTGTTGCCTGGTGATATTTTATCCATTTTGCCATTCTATGTCTTTTCAGTGGTGCATTTAGTCCATTCACATTCAGGCTAATTATTGAAATGTGAGAGTTGATCCCTATCATAAGGTTCTTATAGAGTTGTTGTTGTTCCTCTTTGTTGTCTTTCTTTTGGTTTTCGGGTTGGTTTATGTGTGTTTTTACACTTTTTCCTGTACTCTTGTGAAGAACATTGTTCTTTTTTTCTTTTTCTTCTGTGTTCAATACTTTCCTAAATGTTTCTTGTAGAGGTGGTCTGGTGGCAGCATAAGTTCTTAGGGATTGGATATCTGGGAAAGACTTCAATTTTCCCTCACTGATGAAGCTTAGCTGGGTAGGTTATTCTTGGTTGAAATTGTTTGTCTTTTAGAACTTTGAAGATAGGGTTCCACGCTCTCCTAGCCTGAAGTATCTCTGTAGATAAATCTGCTGCTATTCTAATTGGTCTTCCCTGGTAGGTAGTCTGACCTTTTACTCTTGCTGCCTTTAGGATTTTTTTTCTTTTATACCTACTTTATTTAGGCAAATTATTGTGTCTGGGAGTTAGTCTCATTTTTTGTCTTACAGAGGTTCTCTGAATCTCTTGTGTTTGAATTTTTGCATCACTGATGAGATGAGGGACGTTTTTTTGAATGATTTCATGAAATGTTTGTTCCAGTGTGGTCTCTGTCTCTCTCCCTGCCTCAGAAAGGCCAATTGCTCTTAGGTTCGGTCTCTTGAAGTAATCATTAATCTCTTGAAGGCTTTGTTCTGTCTTTTTAAGTTTCTTTTCTGTGTTTTTGACACTTTGCAATAGTTCTGTATTATGGTCTTCAAGCTCTGAGATTCATTCTTCTGCTTGGCTAATTCTCCTTTCCATGCTTATTAGTTTGTTATTTATTTCCATCACAGTATTCTTTACTGCTGCTATTTCTATCATCAGTTCCTTCCTATTTTCCTCTTGTCTCGCCTCAATTTTTTTAATTCCCTCTATTCATGTTTTGATGTCTGGGTTTGTTGCAGGTGACCAATCATTCTGGGGCTCTTTATTGTTTGTGTTCTGAAGTCTGTTTTCTCAGTGTCTGACCTCCCAGGTGTCTGTGGGAGACCCATATTTTTCTTTTGGTTTTTCTTCATTTGTGCAGATTTTTCCTCCCTACTTTTTCCTTTCCTCCACTTTCCTGTCTACTTTAATTCTGTTATTCAGGGGCAGACGGCTTGCTTTTGCTTCTGTTTGCTCAATCTCCTATTCTTCCTTATGTATATACTCTTGCTTTGTTCAGTTCTGGAGTTGGACTGTATGTTGGAGGCAGTCCTTTTTGCAGTTTTGAGATTTAATTAAGGGATTAATGGGGAAACTGTGATTCAAAATCTATCTGCAGTCCCGGTATCCACCAACAGGTGTATGGATAATCTGAAACCCACTTCCCACTGGCTTGGAATCTGTCCATGCAGTGGGGTTGTAGATTTACTCCCTGAAAGCAAAATGAGGTTAACAGAGGGAAGAGAATGGAGCAGCCAGTAGGAGGAACAGGGCGGTGCAGAGAGAGAGGAGTAAGAGGGAAGCATACCAAGTAACAAATGAAAAGAGACACAAAGACTGAAACAAGTAAAAAGAAAAACAGTAACCATGACTACAAACTAACCAACAACCTTACAAAAAAACTAAAACGTACAATGATGCTAACATACAAGCTAACCAATCTCCTTATTGGTGTGCTATTCCTCTATACAAAGATGGGGTTTACAGAGAAAATTTTTAAAAAGAACAAAACAAATGGAATAGTATAAAGTCTGTAAACTAACAGAACCATCCAAGCACACTCTGAGACTTTTTCTTTAAGTCCAATGTCCTTTCAGCTCTGATTTGTAGCTGTCTTTGCAGGCTGTTAGATTTGTTCACAGTTAGGGTCAGCTACCCCTGGCCTACTGTGGAGAGTGGTTCAGATCTGGGTTCCCAGCCCAGTCTATCACTCAGATCTGGCCTGTGTCTATTAATCAAGGGGGAAGAGCTTCTGTCTTTCCCATTTTGAGTCCCAGCAGGTGGTGCTACCTTGGAGTTACCTTGGTGTGCCAGCAGGTGGTGCTATCTTGCCACTTTGATAGCAGTTGATCTTTATTCACAGCAGCTGGAGACTTCCAGACATGCAGACCTGGGTTGGTAGAAGTTGGAGGCTGCCCAGGACAGGAGGGAGCAGGCATTGTTAGTGGCAGTGGGGGCAGCTGCCTCATGGCACATGGAAGGAGCTCCATGAGCCTGGCTCCTGGCGAGGGACAGGGTGTGGCAGTGGCAGTGGTGGCAATCTCAGAAGATGGTGTTTGCGGGGGCTTCATGGTCCAAAGTGGTGGGTCGCCTCAGGCATGGGTGGGGCGATGGCTGTGGCTGCGGATTCCACAGTTGCAGCAGTAGCCCAGACTGCTGAGGTGTTTGAGCAGTGGCTGAGGCTGAACTCCATGTAAAGAGCAGGCTGCCAACGATGGGAGCTGCAGCCCCTGGGAAAGAGCTGGAGTCTTTATGTGTGTTCTTTCGTGGAGGGTCTCACAGACCGAGCATCCCTGTTGCCGTTTTGCCAGAAGTCTCTTATTTCCACATTTTAAAGCAACAAATTAATCCTGGCCTCCACTATTGACTGTTGAAGATGAAGCCTGATTTTGTACACCTTGATCAGTTTGCCTCTAAAAATTTCAATTTATTGCTAGCGGTCAGCAGAAGGAAGAAAGAATCAGAACCTGAAGTCATATGTGACCATGTTATCTTCTTTTCTTATACTGGAATAAATTATTATGTACACCAGTAGCAAATGGTCAGTTTTATAATCATGCCCTCTGGGCTATTTTTTATAAACTATGCTCAGCTCACTACACTAAGAAAATGCATTTCACTTGCACGTTACTTCTCTCTTTAAAGGGAATTTTTTTTCTCCCCTGAAACTGTTTAGGTAGGTGATGATGAAAGGTCAGATGCTATCAGAGTGCTGTGGTCCTTTTGTTAGAAGTCAATAACATCATTTTAATTCAATTTTGTACCTCAAAACTAAAGCTATTTTATTCAAACTGACAATCATTGGCAATTATGTCATTTAAAATAGCAGTCTATATGAGAGTTGTGGGGATTTTTTTTCCTTAAGGTATTTAAATATGGGTTCCTTATAGCCAGGATTTAATTATAATGAGATGACTTTCA
>NW_006957099.1:0-949 GCF_000164805.1 Carlito syrichta
CTCAAACTTAACTATTTACTTCTTTTTTTTTTTTTTTTTTTGAGGTGGAGTCTCACTCTGTCACCCAGACTGGAGTGCAGTGGCCACTCCCGGCCACTGCAGCCTCTACCTGCTGGGCTCCGGCGATCCTTCCGCATCAACCTTCCGAGTAGCCGGAATTTCAGGCATGCGCTACCACGCCCGGCTGATTTTTTGATTTATTGTAGAGATGAGTTCCCGCTGCCCAGGCGGGTCTCGAACCCTCAGGCTCAGGCAATCCACTCACCTCAGCCTCCCAAAGGTGCGGGATTACAGGCTAAGCCACCGAGCCCAGCTCAACTATTTGCTTCTTAATTGTCCGTTAGAAAAGGGACATTTACAAAATTTAAAACGTGAATAAGACCTTTTATTGTCCAGAAAATAAAAAATCTACAGGGAACAACTGGCTTATTAAATCACGCATTCATCTGTTAAATACTTCTTGAAGAACAACCAAACAAATGTCACTAACATGTGGCCAGCACTGAATAAATCAATTCTCTACTTTCAGAAGGGCTTTTGTTGAGTGCAGGTAAAAATGAAGGACAACCATAATACGTCACAGAATAAAATGGTTGCAATAATAGACAAAAAGCCAAGGGTGATAGAATTGCAAACACAGAACCAAATTCCAGCTGACCTTAATAAAATAGTCTTTATTGACTTGGGAAAATTTGAGCTGATCTTTGGTGAGCGTAGTGATACTTTCTTAGCTAGAGGCTTAAGACCATTTCAAAACTAGGAAAGTGTCATGAAGTACTTAGTGGGTTTGGTTAAATTGTGTAATATATGATCATAAAAATATTTGCAATACTAGGTGAAGAAGGATTGTTGCTAGAACCAGATTAAGAGAAAGGCCTTGGACTGCATGAGTGGAAAAGCCAAATTAGGAAAGATCGCAAAGTATTGATTCAAAAGTAACAGTTATTTT
>NW_006957100.1:0-6851 GCF_000164805.1 Carlito syrichta
AAATAAATGAAAGTGTATAGTATGTTGGTTTCTTCAAATAATTGATGACGCATGCTCTTTTCTTTTTTGTTTTGTTCTGAGTTTTTGTATAAAAAAGTTAAATCATGCTGATTAAATTATGTCAGTACAGTGGGGAACTAGGAAGAGAAAATTAGCTCATCAGGCAGGAGTTAGGTCATAGCTTATCCCACCATAACTCAGGTACTGTGTTATCCAACTCTGATAGTCATGGTCATGTCAAGGGTCAGCACCAAAATGCCTTTTATCATAAGTTGGAAATGCTTATCCCTGCAACTGGCTAAGCTTTAGTTGGCTACTGCAATCATTCAGGGAGTTTTTCAAAGCTCAGGATTGTCTTCAACTCTCTGCCTTTTTGGATTATAAAAATAACTATTGGTTTATATTAGATATACATTGATGCTTCGTTAAGAAGGAAAATTCATTTACAATAAATGCCTCTGTTGATAACTTCATAAACAGAAGTAGAATTTATGTGAAACCTAAAGATATATTTGAAGTAAGACTTTGGTTAAAAATAATAATAATAATAAAGAATGCCTTAAAGAATTGTTAGCCAAAGTGTGGGTTTTTGGCCCATTGGTGGTCAAAATTTAATTTACAAAATCCTTGAGACAATTTTGAGAATTTTGAGGATGAAATATAGAATATAATAGGAAAGGATAGGATTGGATAGGCTAGAATAGGATAGGACAGGATAGTTCAGAATAGGATAGACATAGGTTAACACTCAAAAAGAAAATATTTGGACAGTTATAAAAAGCACTAATGGGGTGTGTGTGTGTGTGTGTGTGTGTGTGTATGTGTACGTGCATGTTAAGATAAGATATAAATTGTTTTTCTTTTTAAAAATTATTGACTTTGAACAAAAATTGTCTGTAAGCTACCATTTTAGAATAAAGAAGATGGGCTTGTCTTGTTGACTGGGAAATTAGTCTCTGTGAGACTTTCTCATCTGTAAAATGAGGATAAGGCAATCTACGTCATAGGATTCATGTGAGAATTAAGTGAGACGATATGTGTTGAAACCTCTAAAGTGTTTCCTGAACATATTGCCCACTCAGTTTTAAATAGTGCCCTTTGTTCATGGTAGCATTGCCAATAATAAAACAAACCTGCGACATTTCCCTCTACATTTAGCTATGTGCCTGGGAATCTTAAGCTGACTGAATGAGATGGTAGATATACAATCAAAACTATAAATCAAAGGAAAGCCAGTCTACTAGGGCAAAAAATACACAGTCAGGTAGATCTGTGCTAGGAAGAACTGGTTTGTGGAACTGTGTTTGGTTCAAATTTCCCTCCATTCCAGTAACTCCTGGTTGATTAGGAATCTAGTAGCCCTTCTGCCCATAACTATTTCACCCAAATTCCTCTTCTACTGCCAAGTGAACCTCAGAGGCTACTGGGAGTTCACCTTGAAGCCTTGTCAGGAACATGTGATCTAGCTTCAGAGACTTTTGGGTAAGAAAGAACAGATACTTCATTGTGAACAAGTTTCAGTTCAATCATCATCAGACAGGCAATAAGTGATCATCAACAGTTGTGGACAGGCATTCAAGTCCTGCACCCTTGTCTTAGAATGGTCACAATTAGTAAGTTTCAGAAATAAAGGAAGGACAGTGTTAAAACCACACGAGCATGTGTTCTTAACTCCCTAATTAAATGTTCACCACATTTATCCAGAATTTTGTTTATGTTCTCTTACTCATGGGTAGATTCTTTGATGGCAAAAAAGGATGGATGTCTTATTCATGTACTGGCAAATACTTGACATAACGTTTGCATGACAAATAACTGCTTACTATCAATATGGAAGACATACTGTAAGCACTCATGTCCCTTCTTCAGTTTTTCTTGAAAGATTAACTTTTGATATTTCCCCAGCTGATAGATATCACTTCCAAAGGCAGAGAGAAAAATGGAATAGAAAATGCCTCCCCATGCATTCTCATGTGTAAACACACGCGCCTTGGCAATAGAATTCCCACCACCTCCCAGCAGCAGGCAGAGCAATGCCCCTGCCCCTGACCCCAAAGAACTCTTCATTATTTACAACAGTCATACCATGTGTCTGGTTGCTGTCCTGAAGTTCCAGAGAATTTGATCATTTATGCCTAAAAAATACATGCTTTCTACAAAGTCTTATGTATTACCTTATTTCTTTCTTCTTTTTCAAACATTGCAAGTATTTAATGAAATATAAAGACAATCTTGGTTTTTTTTCCAGGTCTGAGAATGAACAAAGGAGCCATCACTCCTCCCCAGAATACTTCTTCTGCGAACATGTGTTCCCCAGAAGTAATCCTCCTGAAGGACATTGTCTGTTACCTGTCTCTTCTCGAAAGAGGAAGACCAGAGGATAAGCTTGAGTGTACGTGTTTCTTAATTCAGTTTACTTATCATGGTTGAGGGCAGGAGAAGGGACTGGATATTGATGAACTTAAAATTGCATCTTCTACAGTTGTATAATATTTTGTGAAATAAAGCGATCCTGCTCAACAATAAGAAAATTTCTCCCATTGACAACCAGACGATGTAAAAGATATCAAGAGCTATCAATATCAGGTTCTTATCAAGTTCTATTTTCTCATTGATTATTTCTTGAGTGGGTTTGTCATATGACTTTTAAAAATATTCCTCAGTTCTTTTGTGTTAACAAGATGTGTTGGAAAGTAGTATCCTTTGAGTTGTTTTGAAAAAGCATCTATTTTTAGTGTTGAAGAGCCCTTCCCATTAGTGAAAGAGAAAATTCCCTATAAACACACAGCCTGCACCTTTTTTCCCATGAAAAGCTCCCTTGTGAGCTTCAGCAAACAGTTTTGGCAGGGAAAAACGATTTTTCAACTGCCAGACCTGAGAGTTTTATTTATGGGATTTGACTCTAGATATTATATATAATTAAACAATAGCTGTGTTTCTTCTAGGATATGGCAGATAGAGCTCTGATTTCTATGTGGTTGAACGTAAATGACTCTCTTCAATTAAATGTAGTGACTGAGCGCTCTCTTCTGGCTAACTATACTCATTGCAATGGAAGAAAAAAAATTTTTAAACATTTACTCAAACTTTTCTAAACTCCAAAGCCTTTTCTAAGTATAGCGCTGGCAGCTTATTCAATAATCTGATTAACTCAAGTATACTGGATATCATTGAATAAATTTAAAATACTTGCCATTAGAATTATGGTGAAGATAATGAATCCAAACTTTTATATTTCTAAAGCAAATGTAAAATATTGTGATGTTTCAGAATTAGGATTAGGAAACATTTTTATTTAAATTTAATAGTAACTCTTGATATCATTTATCTTACCAATAAAATATTTACTATAATGTGATTATTTAAGAGTCACACCTGTTTAGCTTATGAATAAACCATATGAACATCATTCTTTCAATATATATTTATTATTAATAAATGCTGAGTATTTGCATTTCAAGATTTATTTTGTATTCCTAAGACCTGCAGAAATCTGTCTCATTCCAAAGTAAATATTAATGTCCAGTGAATTTCTGTTGATGTGACAGCCAGAGAGAAAGTTTGCTCAGGTGTTATCAGGGCCACGTTCGGGATGATTATAAAAATCAAGACAAACTTTTGTTCTATATCTGAGAATGAATAAAGGCACCACCATTTCTCCCCAAAATGGTATTTTGTGCTGCATTTTAATTATTTCTTGGTCGACTGGATGTCTGTTGCTTTTAAGAGGAATTCTTTCAAGATTTCAGTTTGAATCTTTGAACCCACATGACCTTCGTCTACAAGTGCAGGCAGGATGTTACCTCACTTACTGTTCAAAAACACTTGATGGATCAAGTTCAACTGGCCTGCCATTTACTTTTCTGTGCTGTTATCAACCCCCTTCCCTTTGTTCTTTCTTTGAGTTTCCCAGGTCTTTTTCAAGCTTACATGAGATTAGGTTGCATTTTTTATTTTTCTTAACCATTTCTCCAGACTCTTCTTATAGGCAGACTTGTTGTGACTTGGCATTGTTACCATGATTTTCACCGGATTCTTCGAAGTAAATGATCCTCTAAGTCTTTTTACTATTCTCTTATTTGGTGGTCCTAACCTTGGCTATATATCAAAATCATCAAGTCTTTTTCTTTTTCTTTTGTTTAATGCCAATGCCTGGCCCTTTCCTACATCAATTAGATCAGAATCTACTCCCTGCACCCACTTTCTTAGCAATTTGTCCTATATTTTTATCCTTCTACAATTGCACATTTACAAATTTCCAATATTTTTTCATTCTTTTACAGTTCTAGATGGTTTAGAAATTTCTCAATAAGACTTAAAAATAAAACACTTAGTGGTGGGTAATTTCAAATATACTTCCAAAAGGGTTATGACTTATTAAACACAATATATACCAGAAGAAAGAAAAGAAGAAAAAAGCTATTACAATTAACACAGACATAGATGTGCTTGGGCACCTAAAATTAACTTCTGCAAGATCTATATCTGAGAATGCTAACATAGGATCTTCCAGCTAGCCAAGCAGAAAGTATTGATTTAGGTCAAATGTTCTCAAACTTGATCACACATCAGAATCACCTGCAGGGCTTGAACACTCGCAGCTTGCTGGGCCCCAATCTGGTGCTTCTGATTCAGCAGGCCTGAGGTGGAGCTGTGCAGTCCTAACAGGTCTTCAGGTGATGCTGATGATGTTGGTCCAGGGATCACATATTGGGAAATACGGTTTATGCAGCTCCTTCTGTCCCGTGAAAACGCACACGCAGAATGCATATGAAATGACAGTTGTTTTTCTTGGAATTGATGAATAGTGGCAGTATTTGCTAGATTCTTTTACCTAGGTTATTAAATAAAATAATTAAATTCCTCTCAATGTTTGTAGAAGTCAGACTTTTTCCCCAAATAACATTTTACATGTTTAAAATAAGTCTATTCGGTGCTTTCCACCACTTTCCATCTCCCCTGTCTTTTCTGTCAGGCACTTACTCAATGATTATTATAAAGCTTATCCCATTAAGAAAAACCAAAAGAGCAACAACAAACACAAACCTGAAGATTCCGCTGATTACAGTAAATTTCCAATATAATTGGTAGGATCTTGAAAACTGCAACTTCAAGCAAAATGATTTATAATAAATTCATTTTTCCTCTTCAACATTATAATGAAACAATATGGAAGAGGACTTTTTTGAGAACCTGCTATATGTTCCTTTGTATGAAGTCACAGTTTCCAAATACCTATGGACAACGTTACGTAAGAACTTTCTGTGTAAGTCGTTTCTTCACCTTGATTTCCTTAACCCAACCCTAATTCCTCTCTGAGGAACTTGCCAGTTCTGAACCTCTATCAGGTGGAAGGTGTTTATTAACTGCTTCTCGTGCACACTCGGATGAGTTCTTTTGTATGTGTGTGTGGTGAGTGGGTGTGTGTTGGGGCCATGGGGGAATATTTTTTTTTAAATCTCTCCTTGTTGTTCTCAGTGACCAGTCATCCCAGTAAATAGATGAGGACATAGTGTCAGGGCCAATTTGTCGTCCTAAATTTAAGCCCATCACGGTGTTTTGTGGAGAGTCATTCAATTTCTCTCTCAGTCTCCTTCACTTTTCAAATCTTTATGACTTTGCCTCCATTTTATTCCAGTCCTTTATTTCTGTTGCAACACTCTAAGCCATAAAACATCCAAGAACTGCTCTTATTTTAAAACATTAGAATCTGACTTTGACCACAGCTTATATTCGCTTAACTTCTTATTCTCCTACATTTAACTTGAATATAGCATGTCATAATACTTAAGAACCTTGAGTCTTGTTTATACTGATTGAAGGTCAACCCTAGATTGACACTTATCTGTCTGAATGATCTGAGTACATAAAAGAAAACTCTTCACGACTCAGTTTCCTCAATTGTAAAATTGGAATTATAAGATTGTGTTTAACTCATAGAGTAACCAATGAGGATTAGATGGATTCATATTTGCTTACATAAATATTTTCACATTTATTATTCACATAAATGTTTGTTGTGTGAAATAAATAAAAGCAAATTAAAAATTCTTGACACTTGACCACTTTACTTATCCTGAATTTGCCTGGTGTCTTTGGTCTCCCATCTCTTCCAATGTAAACCAATCTCATAATCTCTGATATCAATTATATTTTTACATTTAATTTCAGGCATTCAAATTACTTGTTCATATCCTGAGTGACAGAGATCTAGTGAAATACAAATGTAATTCTATGGATTGTATCTCTACACATAATTTCAGCCAGTCTTCAGAAGTCCAGTTAACTTCTCTTTTCTAGCTAAGAGTTAATCCATATGACTTTTTTCAAACACCCACCTTATTTAATCATCATCATCTCACTTATTTACATAAGAATTCTGATAACTTCTCATCTTATCTAAAACCTTGACAATTATTATGACTATTTTTTCCTGCTTCTCTTCTAACTTAGTGAAAAATCTCCCTCTGATAATTCCTGATTTAGTGATACATGCCATTTAAAACTTTAACATCTGGAAACTGGTCTGGCTCCGCCATTTGACCCTATCCTAATTTGCTGGCCTTGCACTTGGCTTTGACTTGCAGACACATGCACAAACCGTGCCTCAGACACATAGGTCAACTTTTGAGTCATCAGACAAACCCTGAAGTTTTCTGCCTTCATGGCTTTACTTATCATGTGCATTTGCTGGGGGTACTATTTCCCAATGTATGTCTGATCCAGATCAGAGTACACATGAAGCCTGTCTCATAGCACGAATTCCCTTGCCATCTCCTAACTGGATTATCCTATGCTCTTTCATACCTTTGCACTCTGTAACTGCTATTTCATCTCTTGTGTGTGTGTGT
>NW_006957101.1:0-770 GCF_000164805.1 Carlito syrichta
TCATAGCATCGTCCTAAGGATAAATAAGGAATCTGAGTTACACCTGTCCTCAATCTAATAAACTACAGGGTGTATTTCTAAGGGCTAAAAAATCACGGTTTCGAAGCAGGAATCTGGGTAATGGGAGTATTCATATACAGGAACCTATACAGCCTCTTGCTAAGAAAGAATAAGGAATCTGGTTTTAACGTGTCCTCAATGACAAAAATCTTCTAGGCATCTTGCTACGGGCTCAACAAGAATCAGGATTTCGAAGCAGGAATCTGGGGAATGGGAGTCCTCATATACAGGAAACTACATGGGCTCTTGCTAAGGAAGAATAAAGAATCTGGGTTACAGGGGTCCTCAATTCCTATATGTACAGGGCATCTTGCTAAGGCCTACAAGACTCCGGGCTCTGATGTCCCCATATTTTTCAGAGCTGTTTCCTATGTGGATATTGTGAATCAGTCATTCCAGAAGTCCAGGAACATTCTGGTCCTCTCAATAGTTTAAACTACAATATGGCATTTCAAGTCCATTTCGATTCTGGATCCTCTAACGCCAAATTTCAGAACACAAGTAATCATCTCGGATTTTTTGAATGTAAGCCCTGAGTTCAGGGTTACCTCGTACTCCAGAAATTTCTGGTAGATTAGCTATTCGGAATTAGGACCTTAGGTTTAGATGTTACACCATGTTTAGCAGGAATTTTTGGAGGTCACCAGGGTCTTGGTTTCCAAGTCCACAGGAACATTCTGGAGTCTTTCTATTGGGAGTCACGGGTCTGG
>NW_006957101.1:2283-3079 GCF_000164805.1 Carlito syrichta
ACCCCAGGAATCACATGGCATATTGGTACAAAATCCCTCAATTCAGGTTACCTCAAACTACATAAATTTCTTGTGGTCATTCTGGTGGGAATTGGGACATTGAGTTTAGAAAATTCCACATTTTGGGGTTGTCTTCTTAAGGCAAACCTGGAATCTTGTATCCAGTTCCCCAAGAACCTTATGGGAGTCTTTCTCTGGATATCCAAACAGCTGGAATTCTAGATCACCAAAAAATGTCTCAGTGCTTTACTTAGAATGAAGCAGGATTCTGGGTAATGGGCGTTCTCATATACAGAAAAACACGGCCACTTGCTAAGGAAGAGTGAGGAATTTTGGTTGAACTTGTCCTCAATCCCAAAAATCCACAGGGTGTTTTATTAAGAGATAACCGAGAATCTGGTTTTGAAGTAGGAATCTGGGTAATGGGAGTCCTCATATATAGAAAACTTCACAGCCTGTTGCTATGGAAGAATAAGGAATCTGGGTAACACATGTCCTCCATTCTAAAAAGCTACAGGACATCTTTCTAAGGGCTAAAGAAGAATCAGTGTTTCGAGCAGGAATCTGGGTAATGGAGTCTTCATATACAGGAAACTTCACAGCCTCTTGCTAAGAAAGAATAAGGAATCTGGTTTTCACAAGTCCTCAATGCCAAAAATCTACCTGGAGCCTTGCTAAGGGCTAAGCAAGAATTAGGATTTTGAAGCAGGAAACGGGGGAATGGGAGTCCTCATATACAGGAAACTACACGGGCTCTTGCTAAGAAGAATAAAGAATATCGGTTACATGAATCCTC
>NW_006957102.1:0-922 GCF_000164805.1 Carlito syrichta
AAATCTCCATGTTATTTGGGTTTGTATAAATCGGGTCCCAAATTATAAATTTTCTTTGTGACACTTTGTAAATGCTTGGTGATTAAAATATCAAATTAATCGGATACTTTATTGCAGAGTACTGCATTATGTCTTAGGTAGGGAAAATATGAAGGTATTCAATGGAAATACTCTTTTAAAAATATAAATTGGTTTAAAATATAAAGGGAATGTGATTTATATTTCCTTCAATTTTTTTTTTGAGTTGGAGTCTCACTCTGTCGCCCAGACTGGAGTGCAGTAGACGCTCCTGGCCACCGCAACCTCGACCTGCTGGGCTCTGGCGATCCTTCCGTTTCAGCCTTCCGAGTAGCCGGAACTACAGGCGCACGCCACCACGTCCGGCTGATTTTTTTATTTATTGTAGAGATGAGGTCTCGACAAGTTGCCCAAGTGGGTATCGAACCCGCGGGCTCAGGCAATCCACTCACCTCAGCCTACCAAAGGCGCGGGATTACAGGCTGAGCCACCAAGCCCGGCCTCCTTCAAATTTTTAAGTGGAACTTTTCTCTAAGGATTGCACATCTGTAACATTTAATCAAAATTAACAAGCAGAAAATAAAGAGTGCACCAAGAAAATGTAAGAATGGAAATAGCTGTATTAAATTACGATAGTTTTATTTTCTAAAATTTTAAGATTTATTATGCATTCTACCTTCTAAAAAGCATTAAGGTACACTAAATCTCAAGGTTCAGTATTCTAAGAATGATATAGATCTGGAATCTGAACAATTTTCAATTTAGGCAGAATAAAACATTAGAATTTATGTGAGAAACACTGTAGTTGTCAATTTTGAGGCAGAATTATGCCATGTATTTCAACGTATTAAAGGGAAAAGGAGTTATCATTGGAGTATTATACAATTCTTTAAAAATCAATCCC
>NW_006957103.1:0-1320 GCF_000164805.1 Carlito syrichta
CCCAACTACCTCCTCAGCTAGTTAAGTCAGCTAGCTAGACATCTAGCTGGTTAAGTTAGCTAGCTGTCTGCTAGCTAGTCAGCTAGCTAGTTAAGTCAGCTAGCCAGCTATCTAGTCAGTTAGGTAGCTAGTTAAGTCAGCAGACTACACAGCTAGATAGCTTGTTTGCTAGCTAGTTATGTTAGCTAGATAACGAGCTAGCAAGTCAGCTAGCTAGTTAAGTCAGCTAGCAAATAAGCTAGTTACTTAGATATCTAGTCAGCTGGCAACTCAGTTAGCTGGTCAGCTAATTAGTGGGCTCGCTTGCTTTCCATTAGATCAGCTAACTAGTCAGCTCCCTCGCCTGCCAACCGGTTCACAAATTTGTCAGCTTGCTCACCAGCCAACAGGTTAACTAACTTTTCTGCTCACTCACAAGCCAACAGGACAGCTAACTTGTCACTTTGCTCTCCAGGTGACTAGTTAAGTCAGTTCACCAGTTCACTCGCTTGCAGGCCGGCTAGTTAAGGTAGCTCACCTATCAGGTCACTCGCCGTCCAATTAGATAAGTCAGCTCACGAGTCAGCTCACTCGCTGAATGACTTGTTAACTCTTCTGACCAGTCAGCTCACTCGCCGACTGACTAGTTAAGTCAGCTGACCAGTCGGCTCACTCTCAGGCCAACTAGTTAAGTCAGTTGACCAGTCCACTCACTCGCTGGCCGACTAGATAGGTCAGTTGACCTGTTGGCTCAATCGCAGGCCAGCTCATGAAGTCAGCTGACCAGTTGGCTTACTCTCCAGCCGACTAGTTAAGTCAGCTGACCAGTCGGCTCACTCACTGGCTAACTCATTAAGTCAGCTCACCTATCGGCTCATTTGCTGACCAACTAGTTAAGTCAGCTAACCGGTTGGCTCTCTATCTGGCCAACTAGTTAAGTCAGCTAACCAGTTGGCCAACTAGTCGACCAACTTGTCAGCTAACAAGTTAGCTCAGCTAAATAGTTGGCCGACAAGTTATGTCAGCTAACCTGTCAGCCAACTAGTTGGCTGACTAATCTGGTCAGAAAGCAGCAGGCAACAAATTAACCTTGCTAAATAGTGGGCCAACTCGTTAGTCAGCTAGTTAACCAAGCTAATTAATCAGCCGACTAGTCAGCCGACTTGTTAAGCCAGCTGACAAGTCGGCCAAGTAGTCAGCCAACATGTTAAACCAGCTAATTTGTCAGCCAACTCATCGGCCAAAAAGGTAAGTCACCTAGCTAACTCGTTAATCAACTAGTCAAGTCAGCTGGCCAACTCGTTTCCCAACAAGTTAAAACAGTTAGCTAACTCATTACCA
>NW_006957103.1:2802-3464 GCF_000164805.1 Carlito syrichta
GTTAAGTCAACCCATTAAGTCAGTTGGCTATCCAGTTTGTTAGGTAGTTGAAAAGCTAGTTAAGTCAGATGGCTGGCCATCCGGTTAGCTAGTTACTTTGGCTAGTTATGCCAGCTGGATAGCTAGGAAGCTAGCTGGTTAAGTCAGCTAGCTAAGTCAGCTTAATAGCTACTTAATTCAGCAGATAAGCCAGCAGGCTATGTAGGTAGCTAGCTAGTTAACTCATCTGGCTATCCAGCTGGCTAGCTAGGTAGCTAGGCAGTCAGGCCAGCCTGCTAGCCAGTTGGCTAGCTAGTTAAGTCACCTAGTTAAGTCAGCTGGCAAGACAGCTGGCTAGCTAGGAAGCCAGATAGTTAAGTTAGCTGTATGGCCTGCTGGCTAGCTATTTAAGTCACCTAATTAAGTCACTTGGTTAGCTAGGTTGCTTGCTAATTAAGCAAGCTGGCTAGATAGATGGCTAGCTACTTAAGTCAACTAGTTAAATCAGCTGTCTAGCCACCTGGCTAGCTATATAGCAAGATAGCTAATTCAGTTGACTAGCAAGCAGGCCGGCTATTTAAGTCAGCTAGTTAAGTCAACTGGGGTAGCCCAGCTGGCTAGCAGGTTGCTAAGCTAGTTTAGTCTGTTGGCTAACCAGCTGGGCTACCTAATTAAGACAGCTA
>NW_006957104.1:0-2445 GCF_000164805.1 Carlito syrichta
AAGCCCACTCACCAACACATACACAATATTATCCATACACTCACACTGTGACTCACACAGTCTGACTGACTTGGCTGCCATCTTCCTCTCTCCCCCTACTTTTGATTTCCACCTTCCCTGTGCTTTAGCAGTCATATCTAAAAAAATTATCACCCAGGCCAATATCAGGAAGATTTTTTTCCTTTGTTTTTTTTCCTAGCTGTTTTATTGTTTCATGTCTTATGTTTACTGAAAGAATTGTCCTTTCACCATTTTGTATTCCTGGCATCTTTGCTGAAAATCAGTTGATTGTGCTTATTGGATGTATTTCTTGGCTTTTTATTGTGTTCCCATTTATCTGTGCAGTTTTTTTTATGCCAGTATCGTGTGGTTTCAATTACTGTAGTTTTATAATATATTTTGAAATCTAGAAGTGTAGTTCCTTTAGCTTTGTTTTTTTATTGTTGCTATTTAAGTTTTATTTGGTTATTCAGAGTCTTTTTTGGCTATTCAGAGTCTTTTGTAGTACCATATGAGTTTTATGACTATGTAGAATGAAAAAGGAAACTTTTAGTTAGCAAAGCCTTACTTACTTTCCTGGGCTCAATCCTCTATTTTTCAATTTCATTTTTGCTTTACTCATCAATTTCTCTTTCTCTCTCTCTTTGACCTTTCTAATGCCATTCTCAGGACACTTTCTTTGCTTTTATATGGCATGTGCTTCTTAACAATAGCATGATTTTTCTTACCTGTGCCATTCCTTACATTTGCAATTTGAATATTTTCATGAAACAGTCATTTCTTTACAACTTGCATTTCTACTTTCCTAACTCATGCTCACTCCTTAAACTCTTAACAAATGACTCTTTTCACCCTCAGTTTTATTGGGATATACTGATAAAATTGTATGCATGTATTTAAGATGTAGAACATGATGTTTTGATATATAGATACGTTGTGAAATGACTTCCACAATCAAACTAATATATCTTTCTCCTCACATAATTATAATTTGTTTTGGTGGTGAGAACAATTATGATAATCTCTATTAGCAAATTTCAAGTATGTAATACAGTATTATTAACTATGGTCACTACATATTAGAGTAGCTTTTCTAAATTTATTCATCTCTCTGAATTGAACTTTTATACCTTTTGATTTATCTCTCTTTGTTTCTAAACTCTACCCATTGGCAACCACCATTTTACTTTCTGCTTTCATGAGTTCAACCTTTTTAGATTCCACATATAAGTAAGATTGCGAAATATTTGTTATTCTGTGTCTGGCTTATTTCACTTAGTGTAATACCCTTCAGGTTCATCCATATTGTCACAAATAGATTGCCTTCATTTTAAGCTGGATATTATTTTATTTTATATATGTAACATGTTTCCTTTGTCCATTAATCTATAGATGAATACTTAGGTTGCTTCAATATCTCAGCTATTATGAATTATCCTGCAATAAATATAAGGGTGCAGATATCTCTTTGAGATACTGATTTTATTTCTTTTGGTTACAGACCCAGAAGTGAGATTGCTAGATCACATGAGTTTTTTTTTTTTTTTTTTTTTTGAAGAAACTCTGTACTGTTTTCCATAATGGCTGTACCAATTTACATACCCACCAGCAGCATATAAAAGTTCTATTTTCTATATGCCTGTTCCTGTACTAATACCAAGCTGTTTTGATTGTTGTAGCTTTATAGTAAAGTTTGAAGTCTGGTAATGTGTTACCACCTGCTTTTTTTTTTTTTTTTTTTTTTTTTTTTAGGAGGATTGTTCTGGCTATTCTTGGTCGTTTGTGTTTCCATATGAATTCCTGTGTTGTTTTTTCTAGGTCTGAGAAAAATGTTGCTGGTATTCTTGGTCGTTTGTGTTTCCATATGAATTCCTGTGTTGTTTTTTCTAGGTCTGAGAAAAATGTTGCTGGTAATTTGATGGGTATTGCATTAAATCTGTAGATTGCCTTAGGTAGGATGGACATCTTCACAATGTTGATTCTTCCAAGTCATGAGCATGGGATATTTTCCCACTTGGGAGTGCAAACTAGTGCAATCTTTGTGAAAAACAGTAAGACGATTCCTAAAAGCTCTAAATATCAACCTCCCATATGACCCTGCAATCTGCCTACTGGGAATATACCCTGAAGAACACAAATCACTCTATAAAAAAGATACCTGCACACGTATGTTTATTGCAGCATTGTTCACAATAGTAAGAACCTGGAAGCAATCATGCTGTCCATCAGAAGAGTACTGGATTTTAAAAATGTTGTATATATACACAATGGAATATTACACAGTCATAAAAAAGAACAAAATCATGAATTTCGCAGCAACCTGGATGGAACTATAGTCTAGAGTCTATAATACTGAGTGACCTCTCATGGAAACAAAGATCTGAGAATCACATGTTCTCACTCATATAGTGAACCTTGAACATCCAATGTAATACTATAAGAAAA
>NW_006957104.1:2861-9564 GCF_000164805.1 Carlito syrichta
TGCTGAGACATATTCATTCAGGTTCTTAGCCTATTTAATTTTTTTTCTTTTTTCTTTTCCTTTTTGCTGTTTGAATTTCTTCTGTATTTCAGGTATTAACCACTTATCAGATGTATGACTTTCAATTTTTTTTTCCATTTTGTAGGTTGCCTTTATAGTCTATTGATTGTCCCCTTTGCTATTTGGAAAAGTTTTAGTTTGGTGCAATCCCACTTTATTTTTACTTTTGTTGCCTGTGCTTTAGGGGTCATATCTAAAAACAAATTATCACCCAGACCAATATCAGGAAGATTTTTTTCCTTTTTTTTTTTTCTAGCAGTTTTATTGTTTCATGTCTTATGTTTACTAAAGGAACTGTCCTTCAACATTTTGTATTCTTGGCATCTTTGCTAAAAATCAGTTGTCTGTGCTTATTGGATGTATTTGTTGGCTCTTTATTGTGTTCCCATTTATCTGTGCAATTTTTTATGCCAGTATCATGTGGTTTCAATTATTGTAGTTTTATAATATATTTTGAAATCTGAAAGTGTAGTTCCTCTAATTTTGTCTTTTTTGTTGTTGCCATTTAAGATTTATTTGGTTATTCAGAGTCTTTTTTGGCTATTCAGAGTCTTTTGCAGTCCCATATGAGTTTTATGACTTTTTTTGAACTTTTTTAAAGACTGTCATTGGGATTGTATTAAATTAGTAGACCAGTGGGATAGTATGACATTTTAACAATATTAATTCTTGCAATCCTTGAACATGGGATATATTTTCATATCCATGTCTTTAATTTCATTCATCAATGAATAAGAGAGAATTTTGCCTCTTTCTGATTTAGATGCCTTTTATTTATTTTTCTTGTCTAGTTCCTCTGGCTAGGGTTTTCAGCCCTCTACTGAATGGAAGTGGTGAGAGTGGATATCATTGCCTTGTGCCAGATTTTAGAAGAAACAGTTTTATTTTCCTCCATTCATTGATTATTGTGTTATCTGTGTGTTTTATTATATGACCTTCAGTGTGGTGAAATAAGTACCTTCTATACCTATTTTTTTTGAGAGTTTCAATCATAAATAGATGTTAAACTTTGTCAATGCTTTTTCTACATCCTCTGACATATGTGATAATATAGGTTTTTTTCTTTTTGTTAATGTGGTGCATCACATTGATTGATTTACATATGTTGAGCCATACTTGCATTCCAGGGATAAACTCAACTTGGTCATGGTGCATGATATTTTTAATGTATAATTTTAATCTGTTAGTATTTTATTGAGGATTTTAAAATCTATGTTTATCAGGGATATTAACTTATAGAATTTCTTCCTTTTAGTGTCTTTTTCTGTCTTTGATATCAAGGTGATACTAGTTTCATAAAATAAGCTTGGACATGCATGTTCTCTTTTATTCTATTTTCTTGGAAAGGTTTAAGAAGGATTGCTTTTAATTCTTCTTTGAATGTTTGGTAGAATTAAACTCTGAAGCCATCTCTTCTGATCTTTCATTTGTTGTGAAGGTTTCTAATCCCTGATTCAATGTTCTTTTTTGTTATTAATCTGTTCAGGCTTTGTTTTTCTTCTTCTTTTTTTTTGAGCTAGAGTCTCACTTTGTCGCCCATACTGGAGTGCAGTGGCCACTTCCAGCCACCACAGCCTTGACCTGCTGGGCTCTGGCGATCCTTCCGCCTTAACCTTCCAAGTAGTCAGAATTACAGGCATGTGCTACCATGCCTGGCTGATTTTTTGATTTATTGTAGAGATGAGGTCTCGCTGTCCAGGTGGGTCTCGAACCCATGGGCTCAGGTAATCCACTCACCTCAACCTCCCAAAGGCATGGGATTACATGCTGAGCCACCGAGCCTGGCTGTTTTTCTTCTTGATTTAGTTTTGGTAGGTTGTATGTTTATAGGAATTTATTCATTTAATATAGATTATCCAATTTGTTAAAGTATAATTACTCATAATAATTCCTTATGATCTTTTTTGAGACATTCTTTGTGTTGTCTCTTTAAGTTCTAATCTTTCTTTGAGTCTTCTCTCTTTTATTCTCAACTTAGTTAAGATTTTATATATTTTATTTTTTTCTAAAAACCAGATTTTTAGATTTGTTGATTTTTTTCTGTTCTTCTCTATTTTATGTATTTATTCTCTAGTCTTTATTTTTTTCTGCTAATTTTGGTCTTAGTTTGTTCTTCTGTTACTATTTTCTTGACTGTATAAGGCTAAGTTGCTTATATATCTTCTTTTTTAATGTAGATGCTTATTGTTAGAAAACTCTATCTTGGTACTACTTTTTCTGCATCTTATTAAGTTTTATTATGTTGCATTTTTATTTTTGTTCTTATCAAAATATTTTAAGCGTTCTTTTTTATTTTCTATTTGACCCAATGAATGTTAGAGTGTGTGTTGCTTAGTTTGCACATATTTTTTTCATTTTTCTCATTTTCTTACTGTTGATTGTTTTCCATTTTCATTCCATTGTGTTCCAAAAAGATACTTGGAATGAGTTCAACCTTCCTGAATTTGTTAAGACTAATTAAGTGACTAAACTTATGATTTATCTTGAAGAATGTTCTGTATGCAATTGAGATGAATATATGTTACTCTGCCTTGGGGTAGAATGATCTGTATATGTTGGTTAACTTCATTTGGTCTATAGTGATGTTTAGTTCTGCTGTTTATTGATATTCTGTTTATATGATCTATCCATTATACAGAGTGGGGTATTAAAGTCTCATACTATTATTGTATTGGTGTTTATTTTCTTTTTTTAGGTTTGTCAATGTTTTATATATTTAGATTATTTGATGATGGATACATATATAATAACAATTGCTATATCTTTCTGTTGAATAAACCATTTTTGTCATTATATAATCATTATGCAATGACCTCCTTTTTGTTTTGTGACAATTTTTTAGTTAGTCTGCTTCGTGTGTTGTAAGTCATTCCTGCTTTTTCAGGTTACCATTTTCATGGATATGTTTTTTTCCATTTCCTCACTGCTTATATGTGTCTTTAAAGCTCACGTGAGTTTTTATAGGCAGCATATTGTTACATATTTATTAAGCCATTCTATGTCTTTTGGTTGAAGAATTTAATTTATTTACATTTAACATAATTATTGATAGGTAGGTACTGACCCTTGCCATTTTGTTGATTGTTTTCTGATTGGTTTATAGTTTCTTTTTTCTTACTTCCTGTATTCTGTCTGCCTTTGTGATTTGATTTGATCTATCTTTGTAATGGTACACTTAGAGTCCATCCTTATTCTTTTATGTATCAAGTAGAGATTTTTCCTTATGGTTACTATGAAGTGTAAATAAATTATCTTATAGTTATAACACTCCATTTTAAGTTGATAAAAACTTAGATTCAATGACATACGAAAACTATACTTCTACTCTTCCCATAGATTTTATGTTATTGATGTTGCAATATATATATATGTAATATATATATTCATATTTTTACCCATTAACAGATTATTGCATCTATAGTTTTTTTATTCTTTTTTAACTTTTATAATAAAGTTGTTTACATACCACCATTACAGTATTAGAGTATTCTGAATTAGACTATATACTTATCTTTACCAGTGAGTTTTATATTTGCATATATTTTCACTTTTCTAATTAGTGTTATTTTGTTTCAACTTGAAGAATTCTCTTAGCATTTTTTTGTAAGCCAAGTCATAGGTCTGCAGGAAGGGTTGACTCTGGACCATGGTAGCGGAGGGCTAGATTAAGGTCACAGAGACACTTTTGGATCTGCAATAGGAACTGAGGTCAGATGGAGTGCTACCAAGGGCTCAGTGGGTGTGTATCTTACCTCCATCCAGTTCCCTGAGTGGGCAGGGATCCTCCTAGGCTGTGGCAGAGTGGAGCTAGAACTGAGACACAGGGCTGCCTCTGGATTTTCTGCTGTGGCCAAGAACTTGTTGCCAGGGCTATGGACAGGCGTGGTTCCTCCTCCAGAGTCTGTGGTAGATAGGGTGGATTGTAGGACTGTAACCAAGTAGGACTGAAGCCATGTCCATAGGGTAGTGGTGCTGCTTTGGGTCTGCAGCTCTGACCATGTTTTGTGAACCTGCCACTGGGGCATGTTCCTGCCTTCTCAAAGTGGATCTCCTTGGTTTTGGGTTTTACCAGGGCTTTTCAACTTCTTACTTGGATCCTAAAGCCCCCACAAAGGCATGTGGATGTGGATGGTTACTAGGTTAATTTTTGGGTGAGTGGATGCAGACTGGGGACTTCCTGTTCTACCATATTCCTGATGTCACTTTGACATATGACTCTTGCCTCATCATTCTACTGAGAGGCGGGTACTTAGGAGTTTGTTCTAATATGGCTTTTAGCTTTCTGGTTTAAAAAAAATCCATGAAATTAAGTTTATCCAGGATCATCTCAGTCTTTCTTGCTCTTGAATTCTTCATGATCCTTCTGGAAGGCTTCTTTTCTCTTGACTTCTGTTACAGAGTCATGCTTATTTCCTCTCAATTTCCTCTCATCTTTCCTAACTGTAGCTTCCCCAGGGAGCGGTTTTCACCCATTTTTCTTCTCTCTATATATTTTCCTTTTCAAATATGTTATATGAACACTCAGGTTAAGGCATAGATCTGTATGCAAATTGGATATCAAATTCTCTAACTTAAGCCCTGCCTTCTCTTCCAAGTGCCTGACTCATATTTCTAAATGTCTGCTAGAGAACTCTCCTTGGTGTCTGCAAGTACCTCAGAACCAGCACAGTAAAAACTCAATTGATAAGTCTTCCCTGATTTTTCTCCCTCACCTCCCACACATACTCAGCTTTCTCTGTTTCTTTCTTACTTGTTCATCCTTATATCACCATTATCCACACTATTCAGGCTCAAACTTTAGTAATCACAGTTGATTCTTTCTTTCTCTCACTCCATAATCAGTACCTAGTCTTTATATTCTACCTATGATTCCTTGCAGGTGAATGTCCTCCTTTTCTAGTCCTATCGTCTCTATTTTAGTGTGGCGCTTATTACCTCTCACATGATACATTACAATATCCGAACCCATAATTTCCATGCCTGTAGTCTCTTTCTCTGAAATCATAACCTTCCTACTCTGGTATGATTATTCTTTCCCTCAAACTTATCATTGACTTCCCTCATTGATAAAATTAACTATAGTCTGAAATTCAAGGTCCTCTATATATCTTAACCACCATTAATAATAGTTATTAATAATAGTTAGCATGAATGAGTGCACAATCTGGAGCAGGCACTGTGCTACGTGATTTTAATAGTACTTTGAAGTAGGTACTAGTTTTATATTTTAATAATTATAATATTGATTATGTACTATGATCACAGAGTCAGTAAGCATTTGAGTCTAGCTGAGGTGACTTCAGAATCTGTAACCATTTTAGTGTTCTATTAGTTTATGACCTATTTGTACCACATGAAGTTTTAATCTGGAATTTTAACGCATTTGCCATTGACTACTGCCTCAGCTCCCTTTGACTGGAATGTTTTTCTACCGATGTTGTATTTGGAAAATTTTCTCTTTTACAGCGTTTTTACTGATTTCTGCCCCCTATTTGAAATCAAACATTATTTACTTTGTCCTTTTATACACATTCTATTTATTTTTTAATAATGTGTGCCCCTACCCTCTCAGTTCTCATATTTATTATCTTTATAAAGACAGGAACTATTTTTCAATCACTTTTTTATTCTTTAAGTTACTTAAAATAATATCTTACCGCCGGGCTTAGTGGCTCAGCTTATAAACCCAAGCCTTTGGGAGGCTGAAGTGAGTGGATTGCCTGAGCCTGCGGGTTTGAGACCCACCTTGGCAACTTGGTGAGACTTCATCTCTACAATAAATCAAAAAATCAGCCAGGCATGGTAGTGCATGCCTGTAATTCTGGCTACTGGGAAGGCTGAGGTGGCAGGATCGCTGAAGCCCAGCAGGTCGAGGCTGCGGTGGCTGGGAGCGGCCACTGCACTCCAGTCTAGGCGACAGAGTGAGACTACAACTCAAAAAAAATAAAAATAAAATAAAAAATAATACCTTACCTAAAACATGGCAGGATCAGCATTGAAATTAAATTAACTGGTAGCATATTAAATGTCAGATCTTATCCTAATTCAGTGCACCAATCTTGCTTTTATAATTATTACTTCTAACACTAGTGTTTAGACAACCTGATGGGATCTCATATATATATTTTATTTATTTATACATCAAGAACTATCCTGCTAAGTAAGAGGAATAAAAAACCTCATTTGACAAGAGATAAGTGATGATAACTAAAACAAGAAACACACCAAATTTCATAAAGATGGAAATATTTAAAAAATTGATTAATTAGAATTAATGGCCTGGTTTTGATCTCCTACATTATATAGAAGGGATTCATCTAAGCTATTCAAGTCAATATGTAATGGTCTGAACTTTTTTTAATAGAGAAGTTCATTTTGAAGAATTCATTTTGAGTTGAATCCTTCTGATTCTAAAATCTTTGTCATAGAAAAAACTGAGGAGAATGTGATGAGCACTTGGCTACTTTCTGTAGATCCCCATGTCTTTGCTGCCCAAGGTGAAAGGAGCCTGTTTTCTCAACAACAGTCTGCAAAAATGAATTGAAATTGACTATTTGGGTAGCCCTATTTCAGAGAGTAGGCGATGGAATTTTGCTTCTCATATGTGAAACTCATTCTTGCATTCTCTCTCTACATTATTTTT
>NW_006957105.1:0-18647 GCF_000164805.1 Carlito syrichta
GGGGAGAAGTTGGTCAAAGAATACAAGATTTCAGTTAGGAGGAATACATTCAAGAGATTCATTCTACACTATAGTGACTGAGATAATAAGAATGTATTGTACACTTGAAAATCACTAAGGGAGTAGATTTTTAGTGTTTTCACCACAAAAATGATAAGTAGGTGAGATAATACATATGTTCATGAGCTCAATTTAGCCAGCCTACAATGTATTCATATTTCAAACATCATATTATACAACAAATAAATGCAACGTTTATTTGTCAATAATTTTTTTTTAAATATAAAAATCGTCCAGGCATGGTGGCTCAAGCCTGTAATCCCAGCACTTTGGGTGGCTGAGGCGAGAGGATTGCCTGAGCCCACGTGTTTAAGGTGAAAGGATCACCTTAGCCCAGCAGTTCGATGCTGAGGTGGCTATGAGTGTGCCACAGCACTCCAGCCTGGTTGAAAGAGTGAGACTACAACAACAACAAAAAGAAATTACACTTTGCCCTCTATTTAGGCATATTCTTGTATGATAGACTCCTAGAAATGCTATTACTTGGTTAAATACTGTTAAATTTTTAGGCTCTTAGGATCTACACATTACCTTTTATTATTCAGATTGCTTCATTCATTCATAAATTTTCTCTTTTGTTTGGTAAATATTTATTGGGTTCCTACTATTTTCCAGATGCTGTGATAAAAACCAGATATTCATTAGTGATAGAATAAGTTACCATCTCCATGTCTATGGACATTGCAATCCAACAGAAGGAAAATGTTAATCAGGTAATTAAATTAAAATGTATCATTTTAAATGGTGATACAGTTTATGAATAAAAAATACAAAATGTTCTGAGAAAGTACCTTAGGGAAGTGTAACTGAGATAAGAAATACGAAATTAGCCAGGAGTAGTGACTCATGCCTGTGATCCCAGCAGTTTGGGAGGCCCAGCAAGAGAACTGTCTGACTCCAGGTTGAGACCAGCCTGGGAACTTGACAAGACCTCTTCTCTACAATAAATCCAAACTTAGTGTGGTGCTGCATATCTGTAGTTCCAGCTACTTGGTAGTCTAGCAGGTTGAGGTTGTGGTGGCTGTGAGCATGCCACTGCACTCCAGTCTTGGCAACAGAGTGAGACTTCTACTCATGAAAAAAAAAAAGGAAAAAGAAAAATGAAAAAAAAAGAAATAGGTAATTGAAGGCATTTCTAAGGCATGTCTCTTCAGCTAAAACCCAAAGATGAAAGGAGACTCTGTAATCTCAGCACTTTGGGAGGCTGGCTGAGGTGAGTGGATTGCCTGAGCCTGTGGGTTCAAGACCCGCCTGGGCAACTTGTCAAGACCTTATCTCTAAAATAAATAAAAAATTAGCGGGCGTGGTAGTGCACACCTGTAGTTCCAACTACTTGGAAGACTGAGGTGGAAGGATTGCTGGATCACAGCAGGTGGAGGCTGCAGTGGCAGAGAACAGCCACTGCACTCCAGTCTGAGTGAATGAGTGAGACTCCAACTCAAAAAAAAAAAAAAGAAAGAAAGAAAAGAAAGCATATTTATCAAATGATCCTAGGAAAACTTGATGACTACAGGCAGAAGAATGACACTGGGCCCTACTTATCACCATATACACAAATCAACTCAGGATCGATGAAGGGCCTAAACATAGGAATCCTAGAAGAAAATGGAAGAAATACCCTTATGCACATTGGAGTAGGCAACAAATTCTTGACCAAATTCCCAAAAGTGAATGCCATCAAGGCTGAGATAGGCAAGTGGAACTTCCTCAAGCTGAAAACCTTTTGCACAGAAACCAAAGTATTTAAGAGAGTATAGAGATAATCCACAGAATGGGAACAAATATTTGCCAATTATGCCTCCGACAAAGGCCTAAAAAGCAGAAACTACAAGAAACACAAAATAACTGAAAAGAAACAAACAAATATTAGTAAATGGACAAAGGACATGAACAGACACTTCTCAAAAGATGAGATGCAAACTGTCAAAAGTCATATGAAAAGCTACTCAGCTTCCCTAATCACCAGCGAAATGCAAATCAAAACTACAATAAGATACCTCCTAACTCTGATAAAGATGGCTATCATTAATAAGTAAAACATAACCAAAAAAACAGATGTAGGTGCAGAAAAGGGGACACTGCTACACTGCTTGTAGGAATGCAATTTAGTTCAGCCTCTATGGAAAGCAGTGTGGTGATTTCTGAAGAAACTGAAAAATGGATATCTCATATGATTCAGCATTCCCTCTCCTGGGACTATAACTGGAGAAACATAAAGCACTCTGCAAAAAAGACACATGCACATTCATGTTTATTGCCTCCCTATTTACAACAGCAGAATGTGGAACCAACCTTGCTGCTCATTGAAGTGGAAAGGATAAGATATGTGGCACATATACACGATGAGTATTATGCAGCCATAAAGAAGAACAAAATCATGGCCTAACCAGCAATTTGGATGCAGTTGGAGACCATCATACTAAGTGAAATATCACAAAAACAATGAACTGAATACCGTATGTTCTCACTCATAAGTGGGACCTAAACACTAGTCACATTAACACAAGGGTGGAATTGACAGTTGCTGGGCACTGCTATGGAAGGGAGAGTAGGAGGAGTGTGGAGGGCACATGACAACCCAAAGAGTACCTGTTCACTACGGGGGAAGTGAGGGCCACGAGAAGCCCAAATGTTACCTGCATGCAGCCTACTTATGTAGTTAGCACTAATTTGTACCCCAAAATCTAATAATAAATAAATAAATTACAAAAAAAGAAATAGGTCAACGATGACTTTTCTAAGGACATGTCCTTTAGTTAAAACCCAATGTTGAAGTAACAGTTAGATAAGAGTGGAACAAAGCATTGTATATGTAGAAATCAGCACGTGGAAAGGTCCTGTGCACACAGAGTTTGACATGTTGGGAGCTGAACGTATACCATGCTCCTAGCAATAAGCAAGAGTAGCAAACACAAGACAAGGCTGAGCAGGTCAGTTAGGAACAAATAACATAAGGATTTGTCATTTCAATATAAGTGTAATAGCATGAAAGGAAAGTCACTGAAAGGATTTAGGCAGTAAAATGATGGTATTTGTAGATTCTGCAAGGACTAAGAGAGGGTTGAGGGGATTGGACATGATGGTTGAATGATATAGGATTTTTGGAGGGGGAAATATAATGGGGAATCATCTAAAGTTGATTGTGGTAATGTATGCACAGTTCTATGAAGATACTAAAAGCCACCAAATTGTACGCTTCGAATGAGAAAATTGTGTAGTATATAAACAACATCTCAATAAAACTGTTTAAAACAACATGACAGTGGCTTCAGCATGAAAAATATATTGTAGGCAGTGAGAATGAATCTGAGCAGAACAGTTTGTAATAGTCAAGTCAGGATATGATTGATGGACTGTTCTAAGTTGGTGACCTCTGGGAAGAGAGCAGTAGATTGATTCCAGATGTTTTTGTGTTTACATTTATTTCTCAAATAAAGCATAAGCTTCCCAAGGCTAGAACTGACATGGTTGTGTTCCCTTCTGGAAGCTGTAGGTGAAAATTCATTTACTTGTCTTTTCCAGCTTCTAGAGGCTATCTGGCTTTCTTGACTCATAACCCATTCTGTCTACTAAGCCACCAATGGTTGCTAGAGTCTTTTTCACAATGTTGCCTCTCTGTTTCCAACTCATTTGCATCCCTGTTTCCCAGTTAATTACCTGTATGACTACATTGGGCCCACCTTGATAATCCATGATAATCTCCTTATATTAAGACCGGTTGCTTAGTAAACTTAATCCCCCGTTGTCATTTAATATAACACTTTCACAGATTTCAGGAATTAAGACATGAACAGTCTACCATCCACCCTCCAAGATTTTAGTATCACATATAGAATACAAGCACCCTGTCATCAAGTCCCCAGAGGTCTTAACCCACTAACTTTCTTTGGTATATGGGCCAAAAGAATATGTGAAGCAGCAGAAATCTGAAAAGCATTTGCTCACTGTAACTTGCTTTTTTTTGCTGCTTTTAGAAATCTGAGACGTCATGTTAACAAACTTGTGCTAGCCTGCTGGATGATGAGAGATGCACTGCCAAGTCATCCTCTTTGCTCATGTCAACCACCAGAAACAGCATCAAACAAAAGATGTGTAAGTCAGTCCAGTTAAGCCCAGCATACATCGCCAGATCACAAAATTGTGAGCAAAATACATTGAGCTAAATTTGGGGGTTGTTTCTAAAGAACAACACATACTGATACACTCTCTCACATCTAGATGGGCCATGTGACTAGTTTGTGGTTAATGAAGTGTGGACAAAAGTGATGTATGCCATTCCAGACGTGGCCCCAAAATCTTCTGCAAGATCCTTGTTCTCTCTTAGCCAGTGAGCCAAGACAGCAGAAATCTCTGAAAGGGTCCTAGGGGATCCTAGAGAAGACATTGAGTCAATCAAATTGAAAGATTGTGGGTCCATAGTTACTACTTCGAGGACAACTGTCCAAAGAGTTACCCAACCAGGAATATTGGCCCATGGAAGAACAGAACAAGTGCTCAGGTGAGTTTTTAAGTATTTGCTTGAGAAAATTAAGACATATCCTGGTATCTGTCATTGATCTGTCAAATGTCTTTTTCTTTACACCTCTTTCGTAGGTCCAACAGATACTGTTTACTTTCAGCTAGCAAGGCTAGCAATACACCTTCACCATCCTATCTCAGGGGTATATCATTTCTCTAGCTCTATATCATAATTTCTCAGGGATCTTTTTTTATTTTTATTTTTATTTTTTTTTAAATTTTTTTTGAGTTGGAGTCTCACTCTGTCGCCCAGACTGGAGTGCAGTGGCCGCTCCCAGCCACCACAGCCTCGACCTGCTGGGCTCCGGCGATCCTTCTGCCTCAGCCTTCCAAGTAGCCGGAATTACTCATGCACTACCACACCCGACTGATTTTTTTATTTATTGTAGAGCTGAGGTCTCGCTGCCCAGGTAGGTCTCGAACCCGTGGGCTCAGGCAATCCACTCACCTCAGCCTCCCAAAGGTGAGGAATTACAAGCTGAGCCACCGAGCCCGGCTAGGGATCTTTTTTAAAAAAATAATTTATTTATCTATTATAGAGTTGTGGGGTACAAGTGAATATTTACTACATAAATTTTCTTTTCATTCTCCTGATGGTTTCTTTTGCTGTGCAAAAATTTTTCAGTTTCATGATGTCCCACCTGTCTATCTTAGCTTTTGCAGTATTTGCTTTCAGGTACTTAATCAAGAATTCATTGCCTAATCCAATGTGCATAAGGTTTTATTTATTTATTTGTTTATTTACATTTTTTTCTAGAATTCTTGCAGTTTGAGATTTTATGTTTAGGACTTTATTCATTTTTATTTGATTTGTTATATGGTGATATGTAGGGGTCCAGTTTCATTCTTCTGCATGTGGTGAGCCAGGTTTCCAAGCAGCATTTCCTAGATATGATCTCCTTTCCCCCAGTGGTTGTCATTGGTGGCTTCATCAAAAATGAGTTGGTTGAAAGACTATTTTTATTTCTGGAATCTCTGTCCTGTTCCATTGTTCTCTGTGCCTGTTCCTCGTACCAACACCAGCCTGTTTTGGTTACTGTAGCCTTGCAACCAAGATTAAAATCTGGAAATGTGACACCTCCCACTTTGTTCCTATTGCTGAGAATAGTTTTGGCTATTTCTGCTCTTTTCTTTGGTTTCCTTGTGTATTTCTTTTTTGTTGTTTCCAGGTCTGTGAAAAATGATATTGGTAATTTGATGTATATTGCATTGAATCTGTAGATTGGCTTGGGTTGGATGAGCATCTTGACAACATTTATTCTCCCAATCAATGAAAATTGGATGATTTTCCATTTGTTTGTGTCATACTTGATTTCTGTGAGCAGTGTTTTGTAGTTCTTGTTGTAAAGGTCTTTCACTTCTCTGGTTAGGTGGATGCCAAGGTATTTCATTTTTTTGTGTATGTGGGTATGTAGCTATTTTAAGTGGGATTATTTCTTCTTTGATTCTCTGTTTGTTTGTTACTGGTGTATAGAAATGCAACTGTCTTTTACACATTGATTTTGTAACCTGAGATTTTCCCAAAGTTGTATACCAGTTTGATGAGGCATTTGACATACTCCTTAGAGTTTTCTAGGTATATAATTATATCTTCCACATAGGCAAATAGCTTAACTTCCTTTTTTCTTATCAGGTACACCTGATTTCCATTTCTTGCCTGATTGCTCTGGTTAGTACTTCCGGCAATATGCTGAATAAGAAGTCATCCTTATATCATTTCAGTTCTTAGGAGTAATGCTTCCAGCTTCTGCCCATTGAGCAAAACGTGGGTTGTGGGTTTATCATAGGTGGCTCGTATTGTTTTGAGAAATGTTTCTTCTATGCCTAGGTATATGAGCGTTTTTATCCAGAAGGGATGCTGAATTTTGTCAAAAGCTTTTTCTGTGTCTAGTGAAATAATCATGTGGCTTTTAATTTCATATTTGCTAATGTGCTGAATTACATTTATGGTCCTGTGAATGTAAAACCAGTTCTGCATCCCAGGAGGGAAGCCTACCTGGTATGATGGATGATACTTGAGATAGTATTGTTGGATCCTATTTGCTAGAATCTTGTGAATTTTTGCATCTATGTTCATCAAGAAGATTGGCCTGCACTTCTCTTTCCTTGTTAGGTCTTTGCCAGGATTGGGTATCAGTACACTGTTAGCTTCATAAACTAGTTAGGGAGGATTCATTGTTTTGATTCAAACTCTGACATTCTCACAGTGACAGCTTCGATCGTCATTCAAGAAAGTGTTCCAAAATCTCTCTGACTGGTGGACTAAGTACAGGTGTCAGTGCATAGTTTTCCAAGGGGAGTACTTCAAAGTTCACCATGGGGATATTCAGCAATGAGGTATGTGGCACTTTTTCTGGGATGAGTTCAGGAACTTAATTGTCAGATCTCATATATCACTCAATGAGAGAGGGAGGAGTATTCATTTCTGCTCCATGTTCCATTCTGGAAAAGACTTTTCTGCACAGAGTTTTTCCCATCATTAGCAGGTTGGGCTGGATTTCAGTCCCCACTGCAAGCACTCTGTGGGGAATGGGTGGGTGTATGGGCTCCCTGTCCTTTGTTTGCAATTTGCAGCCCAGAAACTTAGGAAAGACTCAGGTGTCTTTTGTGTTGCTCCCTCTTCATTCAAGTCTGTGCTCAGCACATGAAAGAGAGCAAGCTCCTGGCCACTGGCATGGTGGAGGGGGGAATCTGCCTAGTGTGCTCATAGAACTGAGTGCAATCTGTACATGATCTTTCTCACCTTAGGAGCCAGATAGTCACCAGGCTCCACTGGCAGATGGCATACACTTGGGCACTGTCTGAGCCTTTTGTATCCCCTCCACCACTGAAGGGTTTTCCTTTCTTCCAGATTCCCTCTTTCTCTGTTTCACTCTGGCTTTCTCTCTCTTCCTTCTCTTCCCTTTCTCCCTCCTTTATTTCTCTGACCCTGTTTTTCATCAACTCTCTCTCTTTCTCTTTATTGGGCATTTCTCTGTGATCCTCTTGAAACTCCTCTTCCTGTTTCTCAGACCTCTTCACCTCTCTTGTGCCCTCAGCCTCCTTACTTTCTTTTTCTCTCTGTCTCTCCTTTTCTCTTCTTCAGTCTCTGCATGTCTGTATTTCTGGCCACCACTCTGGATGGCCCCATCTCCCTGACTGATTTTTCTCTCATTGATGGTCCTTATGTCTCTGTCTCTTCTGTCTCTCCCCCCACCCACTGCTCAAATCAGTCTTTCCTCATCAACCTCTCTCTTTGTTCCTGAATCTCATATGGGCTTCCTTCTGTTTTTTTTTTTTGCTTTCTCCCTCCCATGCATCTGTTGTGGTACTCACTTTTCTCATTCTCTTCATGTCAAATTTCAGTAATATTTCTCTCTCTCTCTCTCTCTCTCTCTCTGTCTCTCACCCTGCCCTCTCAATCTCCTCCCCCTTTGCCCACTCCTCCCTCTCTCTATTTTTCCTTCTCTGCTTGTGACTTCTTCTGACCCACCCCACCCTCAGGCCTTCTGTCCCACTTCTGCCTTATGAAGGGAGCCTCCGTCCTCTCACCACTGACCTTTGCCCAGCCCACATTATATAAAGTACAGGAAGACTATGACACTCACAGAACTCAGTGAGACATCAATGCTCCCAGTTCACCTACCCTCTGAGTCAGTCAGGACTAGGTGATGTTGGAGGCAGCTGGTTTGGAGGACAAATGGTCCTGACACAGTCTAAGACACTGTGGGACCTCCTCAGTGACATCAAAGCTCCTATTGTTCTGTCATTCGTTCCTCATTAAAAGAGATTGACTATCTCCTGGAGATGGATACCCGCTTATCTGATCTCAAGACTGGCAGTCACCAGGAACCTCTTGAATATTTTTCGATGGAACTAGAAAAACCTCCACTCATGTCTTGATACAGGATGTTCCCAACACCCCAGAAAACCCCCTTAAGCACCTCTCAGTCAATACTACAACAAGGGAAGCCTGCTACTGCATCCAGTACCTGTTTCTACCTGCATTTGGACCATGTGTGCAGGAATCACATCATATCACCCTTGGGTATTAGCTGGTCCTCCAGGAAACAGACACTGAAGCAGACGGAACCTTAACAATTTATTAGGAGAAACAATAGTAAAGATAAACAAGGAGGAGGCAGCATTGATCAGGCAACAAACTGAGATCACAAAAAACATCTGGCAACTTATCAAATTATATAAGAACCCCGTTTTATTCAGCGATCAGAGCCCTCTTCAACTTTCAACATAGTTATGCTGTAAGACAAAAAGGGGGGGTATTTTTGTGTGATCTTATTTTTTCTTATCTCTATTTTATATTCTATAATATATCTCATGAATACTTTCTTGATGAATACTTCTGTGTAAGGCTGCATCTGTGTGTTTGAATGTCATAAAATATTATCTTAACCTCTCAGATATAGATCTCAGAGTTAATTGTGTTCATATTCTAATAATTATCTTTTCTATTTTTCTCTGGTAAGATCTGAATTTTAACAGTAGGGACAGGAACTTTGACTTCTCATTTGAAATAGGGATTGGAAATCTCTGGGCCTAAACTGTTACACTCAAAGATTTAGTCAATTATTCACCCAGATCAAAAACCTTCATACACCCAGGGAAGCAATCATTTTTCCTGAAGATTATATACTAAGGGTTTTAGTGCAATGAGGAATTTAAGTGAGAGATAATTACCTTGGCCACACTGTGTCATCTGAGCTCTCCAGCAGAGCATCAATATCACATGGCCTCCATGCTTCTGCTCACCCTGTCCTGCCAAGAGCCACCTTCTAGCTTCATCTAAGTGATGTCAACAAACTCCCATGTGGCACCTCCCCACTTCTTCCTTCTCTTCCACACTCTCCTGTTAAGTTTTGGGGAATTCTCTCTCCCTCTTTTGCACTCTGTGCCCTTCACTGGTGCTGTTATTCCAGGTAATCCCACACTCCTTGCCCTTGGATCACCCACCAGGTGTTTCCTCAGGCATGAGGAAGGACAATCACAAGACATTACAAGAACACAAAGCCAGGTGGATGAGGGGCATCCCCCACCCACCAGGCATTTCCTCAAGCATGAGGAAGGGCGATCCCAATAAAATCACAAGACATTTACATTAACACAAAGCCAGGTGGGTGAGGGGCATTCCCCACCGACTAGGTGTTTCCTCAAGCATGAGGAAGGGCAATCCCAAAATTATCTCACTGTTCCTCTTGCTTGGTTAATATTCCTCAAAAGCAATACAACAATTTCTAACATCATAATATTCCAATGATCAATAACTTTTAAAACTTATGCATACACAACACCTAATGACGAACTTAAATCTTAATTCATTTATATTTTATGCTATTTCTACCTACACTATAGAAGCTGAGCTCGGTGGCTCAGCCTGTAATCCTGTGCCTTTGGGAGGCTGAGGTGGGTGGATTGCCTGAACCCGTGGGTTCAAGACCCGCCTGGGCAGTGAGACCTCATCTCTACAATAAATCAAAAAATGAGCCGGGCATGGTAGCGCACGTCTGTAATTCTGGCTACTCGGAAGGCTGAAATGGAAGGATTGCTGAGCCCAGCAGGAGAGGCTGCAGTGGCCAGGAGTGGCCACTGCACTCCAGTCTGGGCGACAGAGTGAGACTCCAACTCAAAAAAAAAAAAGGAAAGAAACTCTTAATTATAGCCCAATGCAGTTCCTAAAGAATGTGGCCCAGTCAAAAGATCACACTGGCTGTTTCTAGGAACAATTGATTACAATCTCTTAACAAAATGGCTGTTCTAAAATCCTATATATTTATCTTAATTTCTATAAAAGTTTCTAATTCCTAATCCTAATATATAAAGCTGATCATCAGGAATAAAACTTCTAAAAATAAAATTCAAATATAAACTGTAAATTGTACTAAGGCCAAAACCACAATAGTAGAAAATGGGAACAATGAAATTTCTAAAGTTAGCTATATTCTTATTAAACCTCAAAATATCATGATTGATCATGCTTGAACTAACATAATTCCCTGACATTAGCATGACCTATTCTACCATAATTTCTATGAATAAAATAAATTCAATTTCTATAATAAGTAGAAAAACCCTACACTAACTTTAGCTAAAACCAGTCTAAAAGAATGTAGCCCAGTCCAGAGTACATGCTGGACCCTTAGGAATGTGGCTCACCAGTCATAATTCCTGCAGAGACCCAAAGGGAACCAGCTTCCATGAACTTCATTTAAGACTTCCATGAGAACTGGCTCTCTGGGTAATTAGAGACTATCACAGGTAACTATCTCTTTCCTAGTGCACATTTTCTATTATAGCTATCTAACCTCTGACAATTCAGAATATTCTATCATGAGTTCTACTGAGGGAAGGGAACCTGCATTGTCAGTGACCAGCACCGACCGAGGGGCGGTTGGACCCGCACCGGAGAGTCAAGACGGTGAGAAGAGACCACTCAGAGGCAGTTCTTCTGGGATCAGTCTGATCAGGACTGAGTCCAAATTTTATTTGGACTCCTTCCAACTTATATACCATTTTCTATACCCTCCAGCAGAGTGATAATCACTTTCTGGGGGCATACAAATTCCATGCATATCGCGCTTTACAAACTATGCATCACAAGACCATCACAAGACTTGCAAGTTCCAAGCAAACAATTACAATTCCATGATGCATGGCGTGCTTCACAAAACTTACATTAAAATCGCAGGTGCACAATTTCAATACAGATTGTTCAAAGTGTCTTCCATAGTGTTCAATAAATCATTCATATTATAATCTTTGTTCTAAACCCTGATTAATACAAAAACTTTCTAAGTTACCTCTAGGTTCAATCCAAGTTCACTGACTCCTAGTATTTTTAACGATTAATATTATCAACTTAACACTATACTATAATCTATAAGTTTACTTAAATGACTTAATTGTTAGTTATGCTATTAACCTATTATGATTTAACATAATAGCTTATAATTCAATTAAAACTTATTCTTAAACTACCAAACCTTACTATAATTCATTATGAATTTCATATGTCTAAACTTTAATATCTATATAGTCTAATGATTGAGCTTTAATACTATGCTATATCCTATTAAACTAATACCTTATCATTAAATCTTATAATTATCATTAACGTATGATTTTTAAAATCATAACACTATAATTCTCATTCTATTCTAATAAAACTATGACTTTAACCCAAAACTTAAATCTTTTTTCCTAGTATATTAATACATGGCTACGTGTAAAATTTCCTACTGTCATATTAGAAGCAAAAACAACACCGTTGGGAAAGTTTCGGTATACTAATCAAAGGATCTTAAAATTGGCCTACAGAAACAGGAACTAAAGTCATAATCTGAGAAAAGGAAACTTAAAAGCTTAAACAAAACTTAAAAGTTTTCTATGAATGCTTATTACTGTTTAAATCTTTCCAATGGAAATTGTATCATCTTAAATGTATGTTTTATCCAAACAAGTCTATCCTAAAAATCAAATAGTAGCTGTCACACTCTTGGATAATGGACTGCACGGTTACCATGACAATGGCCATGGGCTGAAGCAAACAGAGTTTTGGCATGTAACGAAACTAGAAAAACATTCTGCCTGGCTAGAGGCAGGGCGATAAAACTATTATGGTAATTTAGTTTCTAATCTTAGCTTGAGGGGAGACTGCTTTCGGGAACAAGAGCTGATTAACCAGTCTACCAGGAAATAGAAGTTAAAAAATATCTTAAGAAGAAATACAGCTTAGAAAGACAGAGAAACACAAAATAATTCTGCTGTGCAACTTTCCATCAGGTGTATTGAGTTTATTTATAAGTTTTACTGCCATGTATGCACACTGGTCACTAATCACACGCCAATATTATAGGTATAACTGATATCCTATGTCAGAGGCGATCTTCCAGATGGGCCTTTACAGGCCTCAGCCATGTAGCTCCCAACACTGCATAGCACGTTCACCAACAGAGATGAGACTTAATAAATTATGCAATTGTGATTGTTAAAGTTGTTCACAAATGCACAAAGCACACAGAATAATGTTGAAGAACGAGTTTTCACATTTTTTATTTCTAAGAATTACGCAGACATTTTATGGAGGTTAATCGTGAAATGTAAAGCAGAAAAGGAATAAAGACCAATAGGAAACAAAACCTTCTACATTTTTTCAGAAAGACCATGCAAATTCTAAAATAAAAGCACTTAAGTATCACTGGTCCATGAGACTTAAGTCACTGGGGTTAAATGGTAAGTTCTCATGTTATTTCCAGAACCACCTCAGTGAAAACCATCAGTCCTTGGCCCTAAATATTTTTAGGATCTGGAGATGTCACCAAGGACAAGGATATGGGATTAGATTAGCTGTAATTCTGGGAAGATTTTGCTTTTTGAAAAGCAAACAAGGAAAATATATCACCAAACATGCAAACCAGAGATGAGACCAGAAGACGAGTCTCCTGAAATTGTTATAGTGAAAATGACCACAGTGTTTACCTTGTTTCTCTCTGTGTTGTGATCTTGCTGTTGTTCCTTATGAGAATCTAATGAGGTCTTGAATCTGATGAAGGTGGGAGAAGAAATTTAGCCTCACTCTAACTTGCATATTCTATTCAGAATAAGAAAACCTTTCACATCTCCTCCATCTCACTCTCTCCCACTCTTGGGTCCCACACCAGAGGCACATGGTTTATCAGATGCCTCAGATGACCCCTGAGCCCCTGGCCTCCATTCTTGAGGACAATAATGCAGAGCCCTAGTCCTTGTGTTTTCTTAACTAACCTCCCAATTGTCAACTGATCAGAGGCCAAACTAGTTGTGAATCAGCTCAAAATCAAGGGCTTCCTGATTTAAAGTACATATTAGAGGATATCACTTACAGAATGATAATTATAATAAGAACAGCTTAGGATGGGAGAATATTAACAAACCCTTGACTTGAACAACACTGCTCCTTTTCTTCAAACTGTAGTAGCATTTACAAAATTCTCTTAATCTATATTTAATCTGTTTGTCATGTAATGCAAGAGATTTAAAATATTTATGAATAGAAAAAGATTAAAAGAGACAAATATTATAGTAACAACAAGAAGAAAAAACTATAGGCATAAATTGTAAAATTTTAGGCTTACACTTAAAAGGTTGAGGAGTAAATATTACATAGAAATTTAATTTACTAATGGAGTATTATAGCTCACAATAAACAAAACAGTAAAAAATGGCTCCTCTTTTAAAACAGGCCTCAAAGTGTATATATATATATATATATATATTTTAGTTGGAGTCTCACTCTTTTGCCCAGGCTGGAGTGCAGTGGCATGTTCTCAGTCACTGCAGTCTCGATCTGTTGTACTCAGGTTGTACTTGTGCCTCAGCCTTCCAAATAGCTGGAACTACAGGCATGTGCCACCATGCCTGGCTAATTTGTTTTCTGAATTAATTGTAGAGATGAGGTCTCATCAAGTTGCCCAGGTTGGTATCGAACCCATTGGTTCTGTCAATCCTCTCACCTCGGCTTCCCAAAGTGCTGGGATTACAGGAGTGAGCCACCATGCCTGGCCTCATGATACAATATTTATTCACAAAGACATAGCAGTCTTCTTTCATCCAACATATAACCCCAAGTCTAAAATATTGTTAGTGCTACTCTTTGCAAATAAAAGAAAAAATAAAGCCTTTCACACTGACTCAAGGTGGGAAGGGGAGCTGGCCCATTTCCCTCTAGGCTCCTCTCTTCAATTAGGAGTAACCTAGAGGTTGGGATATGGTGAGCATGTCTGCACAAAGTGGAAGGGCTTGTGCATCACCATTTCCAGGAGACTGGCTGAGAGCCATCTGACTGGGACCCTTGAGGGAAACTGCATCTTGCCACCCTGTGACATACTTGTCTCTCAACTAGTGCTCGAGACTATTTCTGGGACATATAACAATCACCACTGGAAGAAGAAGCAGAGTGTGTGTTTGTGTAGACGGTAACCTGCTGCCTTCACAGGGAGCTCCTACTTCTGCATGGAAGGTTCTGTGTGTCCGGGCTTCTTGGCTCTGATTTCTGCATGTTCTGTGCCTCTTGCAGCCCTGGTTTTTGCATTTTTTCCAGAATTGAAGACAGAGAACAAATGGACTTAAGTAAGAACCAAAACACCATTCAAGTCAAGTAAGAAGACAGTACGGACATAACTATCCAGCCATGCACATAAGAAGAAGTAACCCAAAACCTGAGTCTTGAAAGAAGTTAAGGAAAGGTTCTGTTTTTCAATGGTGAGGGCATCTGAAGACCCTGATCTCCCAGAGAACAATCAAAAAGACTGGACAGAATTTAAAAACATGAATGAATGTATCCAATTGCTAGCATCCTGTCAAAAACCATGAGGCCAAATTGGAGAAGAAGAAAACTGAGGACCAAGGTCAGCCTGGAGTTGAAGCCAGTGTCCACTAGTTTCATCATTCTATTCCAAGAGAGACTACAGAGAAACAAATAAGTTGAGAGGATTTTACACAGATTTAGGGACTTCAGAGGAAACTACATGGAGTTCATGGTCTGTTAATGTAGTCCACTGGTTTTGGTTGGGATGCAGAAGTTACACACTAGGAAAATGATGGACAAAAAAGTCACTGGCTTCTCTAGGGACTAACCCCGCAGTGAGTGATGTCAACTGCTGACTGAATTAAGTATATAATCAGAATAAACTGTCCTCTTTTCTGCAGCAAGATAGCATCATACAAGGTCCCAATTTTTCTCTAAACATTTTTCCTGGTTTCTTGCATTAAATGAAAATATGGCAGGACAGTACAAGGTGATAAGATCAAAACCTAAAGGACTATGAAAATTAATCCAAAGGTGATTCAGATATTGAAGTCAACAATACTGGTACCAGTACTTCTTTCCCCAAGTGAAAGACAAAAATATATGAAGGGAAGGAAAAATTGCAGTTTATAGAAATCAAGCCAGGGAGGAAAAGCACAATTCTTTACTGCATGAATGAGCCACAGATATTACATAAACAATTCTAAATTATATCCAAGTGACTTAATTTTTGATGCATATTTTATACAAAAGTATTTGTCTCACTGAACACATGGCACTCATACTTACTCTTCTTCATAGATTTCAAAAAATTGTCTACTCTTTTCAACGTTTTGAATATATCTTCATTTTCAGCTTTCAGAGATCTCAACATATCATTGTTGTCTTCCAGGCTTTTTTTAAAAACCTGGAATGGATAAAAAACTTACATTCTGTGCATTCAACTAACTATGAAACTTCAGTTATGGTAAGGAAAGGAAAAGTTGAGAACCCTGAAGGTTGAAAGTCCTTGTTTCCCTTCACTGAGCAAAGTTGTTTTCATGCTAGGAGGACTAGGACTTCCTCCTCACAAAGAGCACACCTTCCAGGATGCAAGTTTTGGACTTCAAGCCCTTCAGCTTTGATTTCTCCAATATTTCTTTTGTATCCCCTGACCTTAAGAAATATTGAAGAAAAGACATTCAAGAAAAAATGATCAATTGCACACCTTTGTGAATACACTGAAACTTTTATAAACTGTACATTTAAACACCATAAAGATTGCTATCATCTTATGAATATTTTATCACAGGTAAAATTTTGTTTTTAAAATTTGAAAGCCAAGTAATTATATTTAGTTCTGTAAACTATAAAATCTCTGGGGATTCCTTTTTATTAGTTGCTTTTTCTTGATCTTCAGTGAAGCATTTTCCTTGGATCCATTCTCATCTTCAGATTCCCTTTTTCTTTCCATCACCACAGGTTTGTTAAGGTAAATTAGAACATAACACATAACCCTTTCTCTTAATTCCCATGAATAAAAGTCCACTTTGATATCATATGATTTAATTTTCAATGACTTGAATGATCTCTTCCTCATCAAAGCTAATACATACAGTGGAAATCCTGCAGTGAATGGAGGTGGTTTACCTCTGAAATTCCCAAAGTGCTCACTGGGATAAGTACTTTCAAGTTTTCTGTATAATTTTCTTCTTCCAATATCTGCACATATGATAGAAACAATTCAGAAGAAGCTCCAGGGGATATGGTAAAAAATTTAAGTGTGTCTTAGTAAACCATGCCCCAAAATATGGCACTTTGGCATACTGAGTGCTTTGAATGAAAGGTAGTTTCAAGGTCTCAGAAATAAGTCTTAGAATAAAGTTCTCTTTCTGACCTTCCCACCTTCTCTATCTCTGATTTTCTGGAGTCACATACAGGGATTTTCTCTCAAGTTTCCTCATCTGATTCAAGGAAGATCCTCCAGAAGAAATTCAGTTGTCTTAAAACTTCCTCTCTAGGAATCTCATCAAATATCCAGGAAGTGGAAACCACTGGAGTAGAAAACATTAAAAGTTATCACCATGGCACGACAGACTTGGCATTTATTCTTCTTAGGGCAGCATCAAAAAATTCCCTGGGAGACATTATCTGTGTAAAAGACAATCCATGTTCACGGTGCAGCTCTGCCCCTCACCTTCCTGCAATTGTTGCTACCTCCAGAGCTCAGAGGAAACTTACCCCAGGCCAAATGTTTTCTATGGGCTCATTTGTGTCCCCTAAAAATCACTGATCACCCTTCTACATTGCCCACATCTCCATATAACTCTACCCAAGGATGAGGGTGCTACTGAAACTTCAAACATCCGGTCCTTCTTGGAGTACCATATTTTGTATGGCATTTGTGTTTAGAAATATCAAAAAGTTTGTATGCATTTTTTTCCTACAAAACTGTCTATCATCAGTTTATTTCAGCAGTGAACTCTCACATTGAAAAGGGGAAGGATAAAACAGAATAAAAATTACTAAAAGTTAGAAGGAATTTCCTATTTTCATGTGATACTTTATAAACAATTTTCATAAAAAATACAAATAAAAGTAACTTGTTTTATTAAAATATGTTTACTTTCTATAAGATAATCACCAATCTATATAAATTTTACAATGGAAATGGTAGATATTTTTATAATTATGCTAATAATTCTTTAACCTAATTTTGTGTGTGAAACTCAATATTAATAATAAGGCTAGAACTAGGGGTCATTTCAAAATCTTCCTAAAATGCCAACAAAGGCAAAATCTGCAAACTAACATATACATCAATATCTCACCAGAAAGCTCCCTAAAAGCCTAAATAGAGTTGGACGTTTCCTGGATTAATAAACAGTTTGAACAAATCAGGTCTAATCTTTTTTCCAGATTACTAAAACAAGGTTTGTTAAAGTCAGAGAGGGAGTAGGTGATGACTAGAGAAAATTCACAACACAAGTAACAGTTAATATTTGAAGAAAAAATGAAAAGTGCTTCCTAAAAGACATCACGGAAATAGAATCTAGGCAGAACCCTATTTGCACACCATGTAAAGACACATTTTCTTAATCACTAAAACATATTTTCACCACTGAAAGGGTTAATTGATGATCAGATGCTGAGCCAGTCCCCAAAACTTGCCAAGATAGTGCAATATCATGGCTGCATCAAAGAGTCACTAATAATAATAATAATAATAATAATAATAATAATAATGTCATAAGAAAATGCATCCAGGTTGGCAAACAGGTTATCATGGATATTCACTTTTCCTCACACCAAGCTCAAGATACAGTCAGTTTCCCTTCCCAATTCACCTCCATCCCTAAAGCATGAGCAAGTAGAAAAAAAGCAATGGGTTCATCAATTATTTAATCTTTAGGATTTCTTTTTAAAAGACATTATTTATAAATTGTAGTATTCTCTTGTCGAATAAGAAGAGTCTTCAAAAAGTTCATAGAAAATGCTTATTATGTAAACTGATGCATACCTTTCTCACTTATGGCACCAAAATGAACTCATAGTAACTTGTTATGCCATGTCTGATAGGATCTAGTTTAAGGCACTAAAAAAAGACATCACATTGAAACCACCCTCTCATCAGTTCAACATGAATTCTACTCATTTTGAAGCAAAAACACCAAGTATATGGCAAAAATTGGGTAGAAGAATAATAAATCACGGAGACCACATCACAGATCCAAGAAGTACAGAGCAGATAAAAAATCCTACATGGAGACAAACAATATCCAATTTACAAATTCTAAGAAAGAGACAAAGA
>NW_006957105.1:18667-19419 GCF_000164805.1 Carlito syrichta
AAAAGGGAGGAGGGAATGGGGTCAACAGTTCCCGAACACATCCTAGTCGTCTTGGGGTCCACGGCCCACCTTGATCTCTAACGTTCAGGCAGGCCTCCGTGGCCAGCTCCCAACAGTAGAGCAGAGGTCAATTCTAACTTTGCAACTCCTCAGGTCCCCCACCTCTTCTCCCTGGAAAAGGGTTTTTTGCTTCCTGGAAGTGCTTTTGTTGAGACCCAAACATCCCTGGGGGAAAGCAGATACTTGGAGTCTGCAAGTGAACTCACTAAACAGGGTTTTCTGACAGAAACAATGCTACTTATAAAAGTTTGTTAAACAAAGCTATAGTATTTACCTTAAATCACAGATCATTCCAATTTTTGTGCACTGTGATGTTAAGAACAATTTTGTGCTTGAAAGAATAAGTTGGGAACTTTTTTTTATGAAACATTTTTTATTTTAAAATTGTGAGGTACAGTTAAGGGTTAGATATTCAAATATGCATCATTTAGGCACCCTTGTTGATAAGGGGTGTCCCCCCATCCCCAGACAGATATTGACTACCATTAATCCCACCACCCTTACCCTCCCTGCCCTCCCATAGATTCTCACCACTGTCGATCCTTTCCTTATAGTTTTACGATAGATGTTCAAGGTCTACTTATGAGTGAGAACATGTGATACTCAGATCTTTGTTGCTGTGAAAGATCACTCAGCATTATAGACTCTAGTTCCATCTAGGTTGCTGCGAAATTCATGATTTTTTTCTTTTT
>NW_006957105.1:19439-28029 GCF_000164805.1 Carlito syrichta
GGGTTTTCTCTCAAGTTTCCTCATCTGATTCAAGGAAGATCCTCCAGAAGAAATTCAGTTGTCTTAAAACTTCCTCTCTAGGAATCTCATCAAATATCCAGGAAGTGGAAACCACTGGAGTAGAAAACATTAAAAGTCATCACCATGGCACGACAGACTTGGCATTTATTCTTCTTAGGGCAGCATCAAAAGATTACCTGGGAGACATTTTCTGTGTAAAAGACAATCCATGTTCACGGTGCAGCTCTGCCCCTCACCTTCCTGCAATTGTTGCTACCTCCAGAGCTCAGAGGAAACTTACCCCAGGCCAAATGTTTTCTATGGGCTCATTTGTGTCCCCTAAAAATCACTGATCACCCTTCTACATTGCCCACATCTCCATATAACTCTACCCAAGGATGAGAATGCTACTGAAACTTCAAACATCCAGTCCTTCTTGGAGCACCATATTTTGTATGGCATTTGTGTTTAGAAATATCAAAAAGTTTGTATGCATTTTTTTCCTGCAAAACTGTCTATCATCAGTTTATTTCAGCAGTGAACTCTCACACTGAAGAGGGGAAGGATAAAACAAAATAAAAATTACTAAAAGTTAGAAGGAATTTCCTATTTTCAGGTGATACTTTATAAACAATTTTTCATAAAAAATTCAAATAAAAGTAACTTCTTTTTATTAAAATATGTTTACTTTCTATAAAATAATCACCAATCTATATAAATTTTACAATGGAAATGGTAGATATTTTTATAATTATGCTAATAATTCTTTAACTTAATTTTGTATGTGAAACTCAATATTAATAATAAGTCTAGAACTAGGGGTCATTTTAAAATCTTCCTAAAATGCCAACAAAGGCAAAATCTGCAAACTAACATATACATCAATATCTCACCAGAAAGCTCCCTAAAAGCTTAAACAGAGTTGGACGTTTCCTGAATTAATAAACAGTTTGAACAAATCAGGTCTAATCTTTTTTCCAGATTACTAAAACAAGGGTTGTTAAAGTCAGAGAGGGAGTAGGTGATGGCTAGAGAAAATTCACAACACAAATAACAGTTAACATTTGAAGAAAAAATGAAAAGTGCTTCCTAAAAGACATCACGGAAATAGAATCTAGGCAGAACCCCATTTGCACACCATGTAAAGACACATTTTCTTAATCACTAAAACATATTTTCACCACTGAAAGGGTTAATTGGTGATCAGATGCTGAGCCAGTCCCGAAAACTTGCCAAGATAGTGCAATATCATGGCTGCATCAAAGAGTCACTAATAATAATAATAATAATATCATAAGAAAATACATCCAGGTTGGCAAACAGGTTATCATGGATATTCACTTTTCCTCACACCAAGCTCAAGATACAGTCAGTTTCCCTTCCCAATTCACCTCCATCCCTAAAGCATGAGCAAGTAGAAAAAAAGCAATGGGTTGGACAAGAAGAAATGATATTCTACTAAATTCTCAATTAAAACCAGAAAAGATAAAGCAACAAGAGAAGAAAATAGAAAAAGAACAACAAATAAAAAAATAACACATATGGGGGATATTAATCCAACATATCAATAATATCTTTAAACATAATTGGTCAGGTCACACAATTTAAAAACAGTGACTTTGAAGGTGAATAACAAAACAAAACACAACAGTATTATGCCTACAGAAAATTCACTTTTATTTATTTTATTTTTTTAAATTCACTCTTAACATAAAGACACAGCTATATTACTATTAAAGAAAGAGAGAAAAAACATACACTGCTAGCACACTTTTAACAGTTGGAACTGTTATTTTAACTTCACACAAAACACATTACAGAGAAAGGAAAAGTACCTGGAACTAAAAGAAGTACTAAATTAATAGTGAAGTGGTTGATTGTCCAAGAACACATGCCAATCCCTAACTAGTGAGAACCTAAAAACACAGCTTCAAAAAGCACCATCCCCTTCACAATAACCACACACACACACACACACAAAAGAAATACCTTGGCGTAATTTTAGCCAGAGAAAAGAGAGACCTTTACAATGAGAACTACAAAACACTGCTCAAAGAAATCCAATAGCCCGAACAAATGGAAAAATATTACATGCTCAGGGATAGGAAATATCAGCATTGTTAAGATGTCCATTCTACCAAAGACCATCTACAGATTCAATTGAATATCCAGTGAATTACCGACATCATTCTTCTCAGACCTGGAAATGACAATGCAGAAATTTATATGGAAATGTAAATGACCACAAATAACCAAAACAATCCTTAGTAAAAGAAACAAAGCAAGAGTTATCACACTTTCAGACTTCAAATTTTACTATAAGGTGACAATACTCACAACAGCCTCTTATTGGTACAAGAAAAGGCATATAGACCAATGGGACAGGATAGGGATTCCGGAAGCAAAGTTGCAATTTCTCAACCAACTCATCTGACAACACCTCCAACAACAACCACTCCAACAACAACAACCACTCAGTAAATGGTGCTGGGCAAACTAGCTGATCACATGCAGCAGTTTGAAACAGGACCCCTACCTATCACCATACATAAAAACCAACACTAAATGGATATAAGACCTAAACATTAAACCTCCAACTATAAGAGTCTTAAAAAACGCAGAAGACACCCTTATGGAAATTGGAATTGGCAAACAATTCCTGATCAAAACTCAAAGTGCCCATACCATAATATAGAAGGTAGACAAGAGGGACCACATCAAACTGACAGATTTCTGCATCACAAAAGAAACCATCAATGAGAGAGGGGAGATAACTCATAGAATGAGACAAATATTTGACAGCTGTATATCAGACAAAGGTCTAACATCTAGGATCTACAAGGAACTCAAATGTGCTGAGAGGAAAAAAACAAACAGTCCCATTAAAAAGTGGGCAAAAGACATGAATAGACACTTCTCAAAAGAAGATATATGGGCAGCCAATAGACACATGAAAAAATGCTCAGCCTCACTAACCATCAGAGAAATGTAAATCAAAGCCACAGTAAGAATGGTCATCATTAATAAAACAAACAACAACAGATGTTGGCAAGGATGCAGAGAAAAAGGAATGCATCTGCACTGCTGGTGGGAATGCAAGCTAGTGCAACCTCTTTGGAAGAACTAGAAATTGACCTTCCACATGACTCAGCAATTCCCCTATTGGAAATATAGGAGGAAGTCAAATCATTCTACAAAAAACATACCTGCCTACGTAAGTTTGTTGCAGCTCTATTCACAATAGCAAAAACATGGAACCAACCATACTGCCATTGAAACTGGACTGAATTAAAAAAAACAACGTGTACATATACACAATGGAATATTATACAGCCATAAAGAAGGATGAGCATATGGACTTCACAGCATCTTGGATGAATTTAGAGTCTATCATTATCGATAATCTATCACAGAAACAAAGAAAGAGCACCATATGTTCTTGCTCATAAGTGAAGCTTGAACAATTATCAAAATACTATAAGAAAGGAATTGGCAGTAGTGGGAAACTGCTAGGGGTGGGGTGGTGTTGGCAGTTGAGGGAAACTGCTAGGGGAGGGAGGGGCACACCACATCATCAAGGGTACTTGCATAATGAAGATTTGTATACTTAATCTTGAATTGTACCCCACATCTTTAAAATAAAGAAAAGAAAAAAAAAAGAAAACAAACAACAACAACAGAAATCAAAAACACATGAGGCAAAAACGGATAGAACTGCAGGGAGAAATAGATGAATCCAAATTATAGCTGGAAACTTCAAAACTGTCTTCAGTCTGATTCAAATTCAGAGGATAGAAAATCAGTAAGCATACAGTTGACATGAACTTGTCAATCAATTGAAATGATTTCCATCTATATACTTCAAACTACGACAGCAGATTACTCATTCTGATCCATCTCACATCTAGCATTCAGCAAGACAAACCTCATGCCAGGCTACAAAACAACCTTAATAAATAATAATGAAAACACGACACAGGAAGCTTGTTTTGGGACCACAAAGTCTGGAACTAAATAAAACAAAGAAAGCTGGAAAACGACAAAACATTTGAAGGTTGAACACATACTTCTAAAGAATATAGGTGTCCAAAATCTTGTCTCAAAAGAAATTTCAAAATATTTCTAACAAAATGACGGTAAAATAGTAGATACAGAAATTACATAGAAGGTCCAGAGACAGTAGCGGTTTCTTCTTACTTATGACTATAACTGTACCTGTGTGATATGTTCATATACTCACATCAAGGATCCAGAGGAAAATCATCAAAGTAGTCATTTCCAAGCAGGCTGCAATAATGATAGTCTTACAAGGAATTATAAAAAGTCAGGCTCAGGAAGAAAAGAGTTATGCCCCATATGGGCTTGCTGGAATAATGATATTTGAAATAACGGCGGCGCCGCGGGCGGCGGTCAATGGGGTCTGGCGGGTGGGCGGCGCCGGCGCGGGGCTCGCGGGGACGCGGGCGCGCGGGCCTGTGAGGGGGCGAGGCGGGCGCCGCGGCCAGCCCGGGATGGGCTAGCTCCCGCCCTGGCGGGGCCGAGGCGAGGGCGGTGCGCGGGCCGGCCTGGCGGGCAGGCGGCCCAGGGGTTGAGGTGGAAGTGGGCGCGGAGGAAGGGGCCAAGCCACGGTGGTGGGTGGAGCGCGACGGGGGGAGGCTGGGCCGCGGCGGGTGAGCAGAGCGGAGCGGCGCGCCTGTCCGGAGCTCGGCGGGGTGCCGGAGGCGGTGGTGTCGGGCCCGCTCCAGCGCCCGGCGGCGGCGGACGAGCCGGAGCCCCATGGGCGGGTGTATGGGCGCCCAGCACGACTCCTCCGGCAGCCTCAACGAGAATTCGGAGGGCACTGGAGTTGCTCTAGGTCGTAACAAGTCTTTGAAAAAGGAGAAACCAAAATGGAAAAGCGATTATCCTATGACAGATGGACAACTGTGCAGCAAGAGGGATGAATTTTGGGATCCTGCACCAGCTTTTGAAGGCCGTAAAGCGATCTGGGATGCTCTGAAGTCTGCCAAACATGCCTTTGAGAGCAATGATCACGAACTTGCACAAGCAATCATTGATGGTGCAAACGTAACATTACCACATGGTGCACTCACAGAGTGCTATGACGGGCTGGGGAGCAGGTACCAGCCTCCTGTCTACTGCTTGGCGCCACCCATTAACATGGTTGAGGAAAAGAGCGACATGGAGACCCTGGACACCCCCGAGCCAGCGCCCACCTCAGGGTACGAGTGTTAGCTGCACCTGCACCTCTCCAAGGGCAAAGACCTGAAGCTGGTGGTGCGCAGCACAGATACGGTGTTCCACATGAAGCAGCGGCTGCAAGCGGCCGAGGGCGTGGAGCTGGGCAGCCAGCGCTGGTTCTTCTCGGGTCGGTCCCTCACCGACAAGATGAAGTTCGAGGAGCTGAAGATCTCCAAGGACTACGTGGTGCAGGTGATCGTGAGCCAGCCACTGCAGAGCCCCACACCCGTGGAGAACTGACCGGCCCTGCTGGGTCACCAGGGCTTTGGGGCCTGCTGTCACTTCTGCTCTGCAACTGAAATTTACTTTCACTGCTCTGAACTCCCAATGAATGAACTTAATTCTGAGGAATTACCAGTGAAAAATTCCATCTGTGGTGGAGACCAACGAAATAATAAAACAAAGAGCCAGCCTTGAGGCTCATGTAATTACAAGTCTAATTTGAGAGGCAGTTTAAGAAATAGATAACTAATTGTTTTAAAACACTCAACAACTCTGTAATGACTGTATTTAAATGATCTGGACTATAAATGGAGCATTGCATCCGTGAAGAACAGCACCAAGCACCTTTTGAATATGGAATTAAATATATATATATATATAAAATAAATATATATATCAAATTATATAATTTCCAGAAACCATATGTAACAGTTATAAAACTTAAGTTTTTAAAAAAAGTCGAAACTGAAAAGAGCAGTATTTGAAGCTAGCTTCTATTCTGGTTTTTATACTTAGTACAATTAATATTTCTCCATAAAGGAGCAGAGACTGGTGCGTTGTGCTCTTGTGTTGCCACCCTGTCCCTACATAGTGCTCCTTACTATATGCGCACTCAGCGTTGGTGCCTTTCAGCCTTCTTCTCAAACACTAGGCAATAACTTGGTACAGCCAGATCTCTGATTACCAGTTCATCCTCAGCTGAAAAGTCTCTGTCCTCTTGCTGCATAGGTGAGGTGAAAGGTCTATATAAAGAGGCTGTTTCCTACAGTGGCTGAGGTCACTGCTGTTTAATACCTTCATTGATCTGCTGTGCTTGGGACTTTTCATAGCTAACTATGACCCAAACGCCTGGTTCCTGGGCCAGGAGGCCACAATCAAGTACAGCTGTTCCCACTACAGGATAGTAAAATAATTCATCTCTTCATTTGGCAGGGAGCGGTAAGGAGAACTCATTCTATTTGTGCCTGGGAGAACTGTGCCTATTTTCAGTCTTTTAGAGACAATTTCAACTCAAAATGTACAAGTGTGAAAGGTTTACTGGTATCACTTCAACATCAGCAGAGACCACATAATGGAAATCTTGCTGTATACCTTAGTGCTTTCCAGTTCATGTTACCTCTAGTCCTGGTGGTTACAATTTCCCTCTTGTATCTTTCCTAGCAAGCAAAGTAAGAACCATGTGAAATTAGGTTAGGGACTGAACAATTTGGTGAGATAAGCTGATTCTTCTGTACTATGACTGGAGTAAAGTTGACAAGACTTATGTTTAACTTGGAGCCTTTTAAACGTTGTTTCCTTAAGTGACAAGGGGGCTAATGTGACCACTGTGCCCTGAGAATCCATGAGATACAAAGGGAAAGGCAAGAAGGCACTTAGGCTGATCTCAGTTAGAAAACAGCCCTCCATGCCTATTCAGATGTGAAGCACCATTATTAATTTTAATGACAAGATGAAACTGTTAATTAGTTTAAATGTAATGTTTAAGATGGCAATCAATCTCCTGTAGCCTATTAAATATATCTGTAATTGTAACTTACATTTCAGAGAGCTTTAACTTCTTCCCTATTTTTATTGCAATCATTTTAAAGATTGTGGCTATATTTAATTTAGGCTTGCTGATTATTGAATCCAAATTCAAAATAAGATAGCAGCATTAATTCCAAAGGAGAATTTTTATGTTTAGTGGTGAAGATATGAAGGTAGTTCAGTATATTGCTCCCATCATTAAAACATTTTTGTTCATTTGTGTCCCAGATTGAATAGCAGCATCTCTCAGAATTTGTCAACTGGAAAAGAAAAAGTAAGCCTATTTTTTCTTAAGGAAAATTGATGATGTCATCAGTATCTATTACTAGGAAAAGGTCTTGTTTGTTTATTAAGGATTTGCACTCTCTTTAAGAGTTTATTTTATTTTAAAGGAACATACATTTTGAATAACAATTCTCTGGGCATGTTTAATCTAGGTGAGGAAATCATGGTGCTGTTTAATTATAAATAGATTGATAGAAGATTGGACCAATACTTGATGTGTATAATTTTAGTATGTAGGGATTTTGTGCTTTTTTTTAAGTTCAATTTTCTCTTTGTCTTTGCCTTTATTCTGGGTTCTTAATTGTTATTCTCTATATAAGGAGAATCTGCCCCATTCTAATGAGAAGTGTGAAGGTTTTCCCCCTTTTTAAAACCTCAGCTCAATAAATAACAAGTTCATTATCCAAAAATAAGAATAAGAATATTTGAAATAATGAGAAGACTTAATGACATTAGCAATACATCAGTCACAAAGAATCATATTTAGAAGTTCTAAACCACTTGCAATGTATAAACATACCTGTCAGATATCTCCAGAGATTGCTCAAGAAAGACTGAAAATTTCCAGTCTCATGCTTCTTGCATGACTGTAGTGTTGATAGGCATTGCAAATGTGGGGTGTCTTTTTATTTTGGGTAGAAAGTAATTATCTTTTTTCAAAGTTATTCATTTGAAAATTGAAACATAGAGTTGTATATGATTCTTATGTACAATATGGTGTTATGAAGTATAAGGATTTTGTGAAGTCATTAAATGTAGCCAATGAACACATGCATGAGTCATATAGACAGGAAATATCTTAAAGCAAAATGCAGTTTCTGGTTCATGACTGACCCTGCCTCAGTGCTGAGCAAGAATCCCTCTGAATAATACCTTTCTCTTAGATTAGGTGAATCTTTATCATTTAAAGTTTAGTATAAGTCAAAAAAGACAATACAAAGACTATATTTAAAAATGATGAAACTTTGGTACTAAAAAAAAAAAAAACAATGGAAGATTATGAAAATGACACTAATGGTGTGGAAATGCTCCAAGATCCTTGATATTAATTCTATTTGGGGTTGTATATGAATAAAGTAAAAGACTTCCACTAAATTTAGATGGATCCTGACAGCTGTCTTGCATAGATTCTTCTTGATTTAGTGGTGGATGTTGTTGTAAGTGTGATATCTTAATTTTTAATGCTTCCTTCACAATGTTGATTAAATAAAGATAGTCCATTCAACAGGCCTGACTCACTGAGTCAAGAATGGAAAGTGTTGTATTTCTGGTCTATTCAACTTCTTGAACAATTTCAGAAACATTGTGCTGAGCA
>NW_006957106.1:0-792 GCF_000164805.1 Carlito syrichta
TATAATGAAACACTACGTCTTGGGTAACCCCCACATGTCCCCTCCCAGTTTGGGAGTTTTTCAGTCTTCTCAATAAACACTGCTAAAAAAAAAAGACGACCACGTTTAGAGGATTCTTGAATGATCACGTATCCCTTGAGAAATTTTTGGATAGGTGAGAGCACATGGTTCCCTTCACTGCTTGGGAATGAAATCCACTATGTCTACCGCATTTGGCATAGCACTGTATACACGTGCTTGACGCCTAAGTATTGCTCAGTAGTCAAGGATCCTCCCATTATGATGTCAAACTTAAGAGGTTGATGTTATAATTGACAATTTGACATGCTTGTTTCCGTGATTTACTTACCTCTTCTAATGTAAAATTTAACCTTTCAGTCAATCTACAGATTCAATGAAATAACCATTAAGTTAAGATCATTCTTCTCAGACCTGGAAATTACAATAAAGAATTCATAAGAAACCATAAACAATCACGAATAGTCAAAAGAATCTTAAGAAAAGAAACAACGCAGGAGCTATCACAGTTCCAGACTACAAACTGTACTATATGTTTACAGTAATCAACACAACCTGGTATTGGTACAAGAATAGGTTCATAAGCCAATGGATCAGGACAGAAAATGTAATCCTCAAATTCGCAACCTAATCATCTATGAAAAATCCTCCAACACCCATTGGTTAATGGAGAACATATTCAGTAAATGGTGCTGGGAAAAGGCTGATAAAATGCACAAGATTGAAATAGGACCCATATCCCATATCTATCACCATACACCTTAACTCAAAATG
>NW_006957107.1:0-893 GCF_000164805.1 Carlito syrichta
CTCCTCCAGATGGGTGACCAGTGAATAACTCTGGTATTGAATGGATTCCTCAGTGAATGGCCATCCCTTTTGATGGATGACTCAGTGACTGGCTTTCCTCTATAATGGTGCCTCAGTGAATATTTATCATCTGGGATTGGTACCTCATTAACTGGCTGTCCTCTGTGATGTTTGTCCCAGTGGATGACTTTCCTCTGCGATGGGTTCCTCAGCAGGTGGGCTTTTTCTGTGATGTATGCCCTGGTGACTTGCCCTTCCCTACAATGATAATCACATGATTTTTAACTCCTCTTTGATGAGTTCCCCAGTGACTAAACATCCTTTGTGTTTGGTGCCCAGGTCACTTTCCCTCTTTTGTGATAGGTGACCCAATGACTAGTCTTTCTCCAAAACGAGTACACTAGTGACTAACCCTCTTCTATCATGGGTGCCCCATTATAGATAGTCTCATTGACTGACTCTTTTGTGTGATGCATGTTTCAGGGCATGACCCATTTTTGTGTTGGGTGCCTAATGACTGTCCCTCCTTTATGATTGGTGACACAATGATGGGTCCACCTCTGTGACGGGTGCCCCTCTGACTAACTCTTTTTCATAATGAATGCCCCAATAACCTTCTGTTATTTTGTGTCTCAGTGACTGTCCACATCTATAATAGCTGCCCCAGTCACTAACTCGCCTCTGTGATGAGTGCACCAGTGAGAGATCCTTCTCTGTGAAGACTGCCCCAGTGACAGTTCCTCCTCAGTAATGCAGTAATGGGTAACAAGGTAACTGTCTCTCATTTGTGTTGGGTGCCCCAGTGACTAGAAATTCTTGGTGATCAGTTCCCCAATGACTGTGCCTCCTCATATTGGGTGCCACAGTGACTGTGTCACCACTCTGATAGGTAC
>NW_006957108.1:0-764 GCF_000164805.1 Carlito syrichta
TCTAGTTTAGTCACCTGTCTGGATAGCTGCCTATCTCGTTAATCAACTAGTTAAGTCAGCTGGGTAACCAGCTGACTTGCTAGTTAAGTCACCTCATTAAGTAAGTTGGCTAGCCAGCTCGCTAGCTAGATAGAAAGCTAGTGAATTCAGATGGCTAGCTGGTTAAAACAGCTGGTTAATTCTAGAGGCTAGCCAACTGGCTAGTGATGTAGCTTGCAAGTTAAGTCAGCTGGCTAGCCAGCAGTGTGGCTGGCTAGTTAAGCTGGCTGGCTATCCAAATGTCCAGCCAGCAGGCTGCCTAATTAAGCTGGCTGGCCAGTCGGCTCGCTCAACTGCTGACTAGTTAAGGCAGCTTGCCTGTCGCCTCAATCACCGGTTGACTAGTTAAGTCAGCTCACTGGTCGACTCAATGGCCGGCCGACTAGATAAGTCCTCTGACCAGTCAGCTCACTTGCCAGTTGACTAAAGTCAGGTGACCAGTCAGTTCACTTGCCAGTCGAATAGTTAAGTCAGCTGACTCGTCAGCTGACTCATTGGCTGACTAGTTAAGTCAGCTGACCTGTCAGATCACTCACCGGACATTTAGTTAAATCAGCTCATCTGTTGGCTCACATGCCGGCTGACTAGTTAAGTCAGCTAACTGGTTGGTCGCTTAGCTGTCAACTAGTTAAGTCAGCTAAACAATCGGCCGAATAGTAGACCAAATTGTCAGCCTATAAGGCAGCTCACATGACAAGTTAATCACCACCAAGTGAGAGCTAGTC